>NC_090647.1:56499801-56654452 GCF_040937935.1 Hyperolius riggenbachi
CTCCAGTACAGGGCTTCGGCAGCCATCTTGCCGTAGCCCTGCTCGCCTGCCGGTGTCGGAAACAGACACCGGAAGAGGAGGCTGGAGCGGGGCAATGAACTGGCACGGCGTCTATAGACGCCGCTGCCAGTTCATTGAGGAGAGAGTGGCCAGAGTCCCGAGGCCGGGACGTCCCGCTGCTGAAAGCGGGACGTTTCCCGGGACCTCATTAAGCCTGGGACAGCGGACCCCGAATCCGGGACGTGTCCCGGGCAATCCGGGACGTCTGGTCACTCTACCTTACAGAGCTGCAGAGCACGGGAGAACCTTAGGAAACATAGATGTGCGTCAGCAAACCTGACTTGGATGTACTAAAGAATGCTGTTGGGTTGGAAAAATGTTCAATTTTCACTTAGGGCCCTTTTCCACTGGCAGAAGGGATGCGATACGACTATCATGTCACATTGCATCACTTCCACTCCTATTTGTGTCACTTATGCATCTCCCGATGCCTAGGGCCTAAGGCCTATAGAAAGTCTAGGGGCCTGGTGGATGCTAGCCGCACCAAATCTTACTAAAAAAGCCAGGTGACCATCAGCGGTGGGCAAAAACTGTTCCTCATTTCATCTTAATCCATTCCTGGGGTAGGGTGCTGAAAGGAATTCTGGGAACGACAGGATCCACAGCCTGGGAAATAGTTACCGTATATCTTATATGTGAAGGGAAGATGCAAAGGGTCCACATCCCACCAGGACTTCAACGCTGTCTATTATATTTGTCGATCTATAGCGGCCGACCATCTTTATTGCTGCCATGACAACCAAGGCTGTGGAGCTGAACCTTCTATCATCCTCCCCTGTAATGACGTTTTTATATATTCTGATGGAAAATGTACCATGGGGTTGGTGCAGAGGCGTAGCTAGGGTTTTCAGCGCCCGGGGACAAAGACTATTAATGCGCCCCCCAAAGTCAAGGTTGCTACGCGCGCCGCGCCAAAAAGGGGCGTGGTCACATAATAAATGTGGGCGTGGTTATGGGTGGAGCCAAATGTATATGGAGGTTAGCAGGCTCACGCTCACCCACCCTCCCTCAGTATGTACCTTCCAGCATGTTCCAAGACAAATTCAGCAATCATGAGCCCCCCCCCCCCCCCCCCCCATCAAGACAAATTCAGCAATCATGAGACCCCCAACATAACCAACTCAGCAATCATGAGGCCCCCAACAAGACAAATTTAGCAATCATGAGGCCCCCAACAAGACAAATTCAGCAATCATGAGGCCCCCAACAAGACAAATTCAGCGATCTTGAGGCCCCCAACAAATCATGAGGCCCCCAACAAGACAAATTCAGTAACCATGAGGCCCCCAACAAGACAAATTCAGCAGTCATGAGTCACATAAATAGACAGCATTCACATAAATAGGTAGAATGCCCCCTTAATATGGTAGACACCTCTCACCTGGCAGCAGTTCTCCAAAATACACTCAATCTGACGTGGTTCCCCAAAAATAGGTAGCCCCAGGTCTATAGTTGTCCCCAGAATAGGTGGCCAGCAGTATAGATATCCCCAGAATAGGTGGCCAGCGGTATAGATGTCCCCAGAATAGGTGGCCAGCGGTATAGATGTCCCCAGAACAGGTAGCCAGGGGTAGAGATGTCCACAGAACAGGTAGCCAGGGGTATATGTGCCCAGTATATGTAGGCAGGGATATGTGTGCCCAGTATATGTAGCCAGAGGTATATGTGCCCAGTATATGTAGCCAGGGGTATATATGCCCAGTATATGTAGCCAGGGGTATATATGCCCAGTATATGTAGCCAGGGGTATATATGCCCAGTATATGTAGCCAGGGGTATATATGCCCAGTATATGTAGCCAGGGGTATATATGCCCAGTCCATGTAGCCAGGGGGTATATATGCCCAGTATATGTAGCCAGGGGGTATATATGCCCAGTATATGTAGCCAGGGGTATATATGCCCAGAGTAGGTAGCCAGGGGTATATATGCCCAGTATATGTAGCCAGGGGGTATATATGCCCAGTCCATGTAGCCAGGGGGTATATATGCCCAGTCCATGTAGCCAGGGGTATATATGCCCAGTATATGTAGCCAGGGGGTATATATGGCCAGTCCATGTAGCCAGGGGGTATATATGCCCAGTATATGTAGCCAGGGGTATATATGCCCAGTATATGTAGCCAGGGGGTATATATGCCCAGTCCATGTAGCCAGGGGGTATATATGCCCAGTATATGTAGCCAGGGGGTATATATGCCCAGTATATGTAGCCAGGGGGTATATATGCCCAGTATATGTAGCCAGGGGGTATATATGCCCAGTATATGTAGCCAGGGGGTATATATGCCCAGTATATGTAGCCAGGGGGTATATATGCCCAGTAGATGTAGCCAGGGGTATATATGCCCAGTAGATGTAGCCAGGGGGTATATATGCCCAGTAGATGTAGCCAGGGGGTATATATGCCCAGTAGATGTAGCCAGGGGGTATATATGCCCAGTAGATGTAGCCAGGGGTATATATGCCCAGTATATGTAGCCAGGGGTATATATGCCCAGTATATGTAGCCAGGGGGGTATATATGCCCAGTATATGTAGCCAGGGGTACATATGCCCAGTAGATGTAGCCAGGGGTATATATGCCCAGTAGATGTAGCCAGGGGTATATATGCCCAGTAGATGTAGCCAGGGGTATATATGCCCAGTAGATGTAGCCAGGGGGTATATATGCCCAGTAGATGTAGCCAGGGGTATATATGCCCAGTAGATGTAGCCAGGGGTATATGCCCAGAGTAGGTAGCCAGGTGTCCCCCTCCCTGCCTCCCCAGCAGGAGGGGAGCAGCGCAGAGAAGAGGGAGAGCTGCTCTCCCTCCCTCGCTGTCCCCTCCATTAATGTCCGGGTGCTGGCAGCGGCAGGCGGAACTTACCTCCGTCTCGTCGCAGCGCGGATGGATCTGCCGCTACTCTGGTCTAGTCCAGACCAGAACAGCGGCTGCGGGACCCGAACTTCCGGCCGGCGCTGGAGCGAGACGGAGGTGAGTCCCGCCCGCTGCGCCAGCACCCGGACAATAACGGAGGGGACAGCGATGGAGGGAGGGAGAGCCCTAAGGTGAGAGAAGGGGGGGAGATGGCCCCCTTCTCCACCGTCCGCATAGCTCTCCCTCTTCTCTTCTCTGCGCTGCTCCCCTCCGCAGAGAAAAAAAAAATCAGCTCAGCTGGGCGCCCTTAGGGACCCGGCGCCCGGGGGCACTTGACCTACCCCAACCCCCCCTAGCTCCGCGCCTGGGTTGGTGATGTCATAATGACAATTTTAATTGGGCATCTTTATAACTTTACAGGTCATCATGCATCCACTAAAGCCACGGATATCAACAATGAAAGGCGTGGCCTACATCGCCATCATCTGGATTATGGCTACCTGCTTCTCTTTGCCACACGCCATTTACCAGAAACTTTTCACCTTTGAATACAGGTAAGCCATTGCTAATCAACAGCAAGACTATGCGCTCAGGACTGGTTCCAGTAACACTGGGGCCCCAGGGCAAAATAAACCTGGGAGCTCCCCAAACAGATACCCCCCCACACACAAAAAAGTGGCATCAGGGGCCCTTTGTTGCAGCCAAATTCTCCCCCAGGGCCCCTGAGCCAACCAAATGAACTGTGCCCATGCAGAGTCTTTGGCGGAGTAGCATCTCACCTCTCTCGGCGGTTGCGCTCCTCTGTCAGTCTGTGGCTCCATGCACTCCTGTCTTCATCCTCACAGGGGCGCCTCTGCCCGGCGAACTGGTGCATGTTATTATGTAGTAACATGCTGCGGGTCACAGAGAAGATGCAGCCAGGGGTGGATGAAGACCCATGGAGCCACGGTCTGACAGAGAAATGCGCCTCCAAGAACAGGCAAGATGCAACTCTGTCGAAGACATTGCAGGGGCCCCAGGGAGCACAGTTAAGTTGGGGGGGGGGGGACACCGGGACAACTGCTTCTATGAAAACACAGCCCTGTATGCACTTTTACCATCCACCTCTACCATGGGCGTAACTAGAGATCACCAGGCCCCCCTGCAAAAATGTGGGTGTCCACCGCCCCCCCCTGCTCAGGGCCGTTTTGGGGGACAGGAGGGGTCGCAGCATGAGGGGAAAGCAATGCCACACATTGGCGGCGAGGGGGGACAGTCCCCCCTCCCTCACCTCGGGCTCTCCCCTCAGCACGCTCCCCTCCTGCATCAATCATCACCGGCAGCTGAGCGGGCAGGACACATACCTCCATTCACTGCGGAGGTCCATCTGTAAGTGCCTTATGCTACTTCCTGTTTAAACAGGAAGTAGCATCAGATACTTAGAGATCGGAACCTCCAGCACGTGGGTGGAGGTATGTGTCCTGCTCACTCTGCTGCCGGTAATGATTGATGCAGGAGGGGAGCACGCTGAGGGGAGAGCCCGAGGTGAGGGGGGTGGAGGAGGGCTGTCCCCCCTCGCCGCCGATGTGTGGCATTGCTTTCCCCTCATGCTGAGACCCCTCCTGTCCCCCAAAACAGCTCTGAGCGGGCCCCAGGCCCCCCCACGGGTGCAGGGGCTGCATCCCCTACTGTTACACCCCTGACCTCTAGCAAATAAAATAAGGGGCACCATCAAATTCCTTAACTTGCTAGTGATAAGCGCTGGGAAGTCCTAAAATTGAGCGACAGGGTTGTTGCCTGATTCAGTTCTATCACCTGGCTTGGCATAACAGAACTCGCTTGGGCACTGTAATTGGCCAGCGAGCTCTTTTCCCCCTAGGTAAATCCCTATTTCACACATCAGGAATTGACGCTTCCCATCAAACAGAGGCAAGAACTTTTCACCTACTCCGAGCTGCGCCTGCTGCATGCCAGGCTCCCCTGGCACCATCGCTTGCAAGGTTGCTTGCAAATTTTTGCCAAAGTCATTTTCGCATAGAAAATGCTTTCTTCGCTTTTGAGAAAATGTTCACAAAATTAACTTGAAAATATAAAAAATTTATATTTTTTACGTGATAATTTGCAAAGTGCGCATAAAACTACTGAACACTGGAGCCCTGGCAAAGCATCTTCATAGCTCCCTCTGGGGCTCCCTATTGGTCCACTAGGTGGATCTATGAGACTCCTCCTAGGAATGGAGTCATGTATTAAACCAGCGCACTGTGTCTAACAAAATAGGCACATCATGTAAGTAAACCAAAATTAAGATTGAAACGTTAAAAGGTCTAAACAGTTTTCTGCCACTGAAAATATCCCCGCCTGATGATTTCATCAAAACGTAGCTAAATTATGAAACATGGAATATTCCAAACTTTCTACCACTTGCCAGGACTGTTTATTATTATTTTTATTTTGTATTTATATAGCGCTGACATCTTCTTCAGCACTTTACAGGGTATATACGGTAGTTATGTGACTGTCCTTTAGAGGAGCTCACAATCTAATCCCTAACGTAGTCAAATGTCCATTGTAGTGTAGGGTCAATTTAGGAGGAAGCCAATTAACTTATCTGTATGTTTTTGGGATGTGGGAGTAAACCAGAGCGTCCAGATAAAACCAGCAAGAGAGAGGGTGAACATACAAACTCCGTGCAGATAGTGCCCCAGCTGGGATTCAGGGTCTCAGTGCTGCAAGGTGAGAGTGCTATCCACTACACCGCCCAATATAAAATGTTATTTGTGAATGTATATCCTACTAATAAATGGGAAAGTTTGGATGTTTGGATGTTTGTTACTCAATCACGCAAAAATGGCTGATCGGATTTGAATAAATTTGGAACACACATAGTACATTACCTGGAATAACATATAGGATACTTTTTATCCCCATAACCAAAAAGTGGGTGGAGACAAATACAAAATTCACTGGGAAAATGTAAACTGCAGCCATTCTTACACTGTTAATGGCAGGGTTCTCAAACGTGACACAGTTGGTCACTGGGTGACTGGAACTAAAATTCAGAAAAATAGGTGGAGCCTACAAAAGCCAATGAAAATTCACCTATTGATTTTCAAGGGGAATATGTAATTGCTGCCATTCTTGCACTGTTAATGGCACAAGCCTCAAATCTGGTACAGTTGGTCATTTGTTGACTGGGGTTCAAATTCAGAAAAGGGGGCGGAGCCACAAACAGCCAATGAGATTTGTTTCATTTCAGTGCAAATTATTGACGCAAAGACTGCAAAGCTCACAAACTTGGCCATTGAGTAATTGTGTGTTAGGATTAGAAAAAGTGGCCGCAGCCAACGCCAGCCAAATACATTCCTGGGCAACGCCGGGTCAACAGTAGGCGGAGACAAATACAAATTTCACTGGGTAAAATATAAACTGCAGCCATTCTTACACTGTTAATAGCAGGGTACTCAAACTCTGCACAGTTGGTTACTGGGTGACTAGGATTTATGTTCAGAAAAGTGGGTGGAGCCTACAAAAGCCAATCAAAATTCACCTATTGATTTTCAAGGGGAATATTTAATTGTTGCCATTCTTGCATTGTTAATGGCACAAGCCTCAAACCTGGTACAGTTAGTCATTGGGTGACTGGGGTTCAAATTCAGAAAAAGAAGTTGAGCCACACAGCCAATCAGATTTGTTTCATTTCAATGCAAATTATTGATACCAAAGACCTCAAAGCTCACAAACGTGGTCATTGAGTAACTGAGTAATTGTGTGTTAGGATTTGAAAAAGCCAACACCAGCCAATTACTTACCCGGGCAATGCTGGGTCATCAGTGGGTGGAGAATACAAATTTCACTGGAAAATGTAAACTGCAGCAATTCTTACACTGCTAATGGCAGGGTCCTCAAACTTTGCTCAGTTGGTCACTGGGTGACTGGGGTTAATATTCACAAAACTGGGTGGAGCCTATAAAATCCAATCAAAATTCATCTATTGGGTCCAAGGGGAATATTGAATTGCTGCCACTCTTGCACTGTTAATGGCACAAGCCTCAAACCTGGTACAGTTGGTCATTGGGTGACTGGGGTTCAAATTCAAAAAAGGGGGTGGAGCCACAGGTAATCAGATTTGTTTCATTTCAATGCAAATTATTGATGTCAAAGACCCCAAAGCTCACAAACTCGGTCATTGAGTAAAGGAGTAATTCTGTGTAAGTATTATAAAAAGTGGACAGAGCCCACACCAGCCAAATACATACCCTGGCAATGTGGGGCCATCAGCTAGTGTGTACATAAAATCTACAGGCACAAGAGGGTAAGGAAGGAGATGTAAGGACTCTCATAATGCAATCTGTGCAATAAAATATCAGGATTTCCAGAAATACATTCTAATGATGATAGACTATTAGACATCCTTGTTACATTGTAAGTAAACTCTTCTTTGGCCTATAGACAGTATTAATAATGATTAACTTTCTGAAATTATGACTCAAGATAAATAGTGTTTCTCTTTCAGTGAGGAGAACATCCGAAGTTTATGTCTCCCTGATTTCCCAGAACCCTCTGAGCTCTTTTGGAAATACCTGGATCTGGCCACATTCATCTTGCTCTATGTTCTTCCACTGCTGATCATCTCTGTGGCCTACACCACTGTGGCCAAAAGGTTGTGGCTTCGGAATGCCATAGGCGATGTCACCACAGAGCAGTACTTTGCTCTTCGCAGGAAAAAGAAGAAGACCATTAAGATGTTAATGTTGGTGGTGGTGCTCTTTGCTGTCTGCTGGTTCCCTTTGAACTGCTATGTAGTCCTTCTCTCCAGCCAAATAATTCATACCAACAATGCTGTTTACTTTGCGTTCCATTGGTTTGCCATGAGTAGCACCTGCTACAACCCATTCATATATTGTTGGCTTAATGACAACTTCCGGTCGGAGTTGAAAGCCTTGCTCAACATGTGCAAAAAACAGACTAGCCAGCAGGAGGACATGCTTCCTTCAAACCTTCCTTCATACAGGGTGGCTTGGCCTGAAAACAGAGGCTTCAAGAGGTCGCTGGCCTCACATACCCTCCCATCGTCCTTGAACATTCAGTCTGGAAAAACAGACATCTTGGCGGTGGAGCCTATTGTATCGGTTGGGTGACCATTTATCTCCATCAAGATGTCTAAGTGGGCTCCTTCCATGCCAGGGACTGCCTGTTATGTTTATTTGATCCAATGATTTTTCCACGGGTTCTCAGCAAAGATGACGTTCCTATTTATGAGGCATTCGTCACCAGAGCCGGGACAAGGTCCTCCAGCACCCAAGGCTGAGACTGTGACACCAAAGTGCGCCCCTCCATCCCTTCCACCCCAGCTGTCACACACTAATTGCTATTAGACTAAGAGGTGCCCCAGGGCCCCCAACATCTCTAGTTTTCTGGCGTGCAGTCACTGCCATGTATCCCCTTTTCTTATTTATCTCTGCTTCAAACACATTAGAGGAATCATAGCTGAGTGAGTTGTGTGCGCCTCCTACACTGCGCCCTGAGGCTGGAGCCTCTCCCGCCTTTGCCTCGGCCCAGCCCTGTTCTTCACATCACGTGAATGTATTCTATGCCAAAATATTTATAGCCTCTCAGCAATGTAACCTACTGAGCCTAAAGTCCTCTAGGTTGAAGATCATTGGAAATCATAAAGTGCTCCCAGAAACTGAGCCTGAGATCAGGTCTGCTCTAAGAAAAGAACAGCTGGGATGGGCCGGTCAGTAACTGACAAACTGAAAGCTGAGTATTAGTAACATATGGCAGGAAGGTTTTGCATAGAGAGCCCTAACCTAGTAACCTTTATCAAGATGATTGGAGAACCATCTGTGCTACCATCACCATCCATCAGGAAAGGCCAGCTGTGCTGCTGCTGCTGTGTCTAATCACTTTGCAAACAGAGCACTTGCCTAATGTACTTCGTGATTGTATTGCTTTGCTTTTGCATAAGGTCATGTGCAAATGAGGGGAAAACATACATGATGATAAAATGAAACAGTGAAGTGAACGAGGTGGATCATGAATAAAAATGATGCAAGTCATGCATTGGGTTGATCTATGTATTATTTTTCTACATACTCAAATATAAGCCCCTAGGTCACCTTCAGTATATTTTTAAATTTATTAAAGGGTCACCATTGTAAAATTTAAAATACATGAAAACACATAAATAAAAAGTACATTTCTCCCAGAGTAAAATGTTCTATACATGACTTTTCTCCTATGTTGCTGTCGCTTACAGAAGGTAGTAGAACCAACAGGTTTTGGACTGGCCCACCTTCTCATAGGGGATTCTCAGGGATTTCTGTATTTTCAAAAGCACTTAGTGAATCAGTCCAACTGCCATAATAGTGTGCAGGGGAGTGGCCTGCATCTTTGTACAGATCCTTTCCAGGGGAGGCTTTTGTAAAGAATAATTTAACCACTTCCGGATTCTCGGAGCGTATATACACGCCCCTGAATCCAGAAGTGTATACCATGGAAACGGCCGCTCGTATGAGTGGCCGTTCCATGTCAGTTCCCGGAGGGTGTCTCCGTGAACACCCTGCGAGCCGATCGGCGGCTCGCAGGGTAAATGTAAACACACGGGGAAGATCTTCCCCGGTGTTTACATGTATACGGCGCTGCTGCGCAGCAGCGCCGTAGAGGAGATCGGCGATCCCCGGCCTCTGATTGGCCGGGGATCGCCGGCATCTGATAGGCTAAAGCCTATCCCATCAGGCGCAGGACGGAAATCCGTCCTGCGCTGCTCACAGGGGGAGGGAGAGGGGAAGGAGGCCAGGAAGCGCTGCGGAGGGGGGCTTTGAAGAGCCCCCCCGCAAGCGCAAGCAGCCGGCGGCGATCAGACCCCCCCAGCAGGACATCCCCCTAGTGGGGAAAAAAGGGGGGAAGTCTGATCGCCCTGGCTGCTAGCTGATCTGTGCTGCGGGCTGAAGAGCCCACGCTGCACAGATCAGCATAAAATAACATGGTGTGGAAGTGGTTAAATACTGACAATCCCCCATGAAGAGATGGACTAGTCCAAGTCAATTCTGTCCGATTTCTACTAACTACTATAAGTGACAGCAACATAGGAGAAATGTAATTTATTGCTTATTTTACATACTTTTTATTTGTATGTGTTTACATGTATTTCCAATTTTAGAATAGTGGTACTATAAGAAATAAATACAAAATACATACATGCATTTAAAATATGTTTGCAAAAATGTTATGGTTTTACATGAAAACACTCCAAAGTACCCGGAGCAACATAATACAGGAGTCCTGCTCCTTGACGTGGCTTTCCACATTTTCGCCTCCTCTCCTCAGCACTGTGACTTTGGCTTCTCCTCTACACCGAAACTCAAACAGAAAGCGCAGTAATGCAGCCACAACTTAGCAGGATGGGTCTGACTGCCATCTCTATTGCAGCCACACCCTCCTAACAGCCAATGGATAAGCTAAAAGTCACTAACGATGATTTCTGGCAAATGTGATCATAGTAAATCCCACCACCACCACCAGTGACATGGCCCCTCTCACTGTGGTGACCACATGACTTGCAGAGGGCCTCAGGTCCAATTTTAATAGTAATGAAGGAGGGGGGGTTAAGAAATATAGATACAGCAGAGTCCAGGTTAACCCAGAACTCAGCTAACCAGAGGTCTCAACCAACCAGCACAAATTGCCGGCAGTACTCACAGTGGTGAAGGCCAACTTCTTGGGCTGTTTGTGGACTCTGCTGAGCTTAAAGACTTGGTTCCACAGCTCCCCCAAGGTTAATATACTTTCAGCTACTGTATTTTAAAATGTAATACAGTACAGTCTCGGTTATCCGGAACTCAGCTAACCAGCAGTCTCAACCAACCAGCACAAATCGCCGGCAGTGCTCACAGTGGTGAAGGCCAACTTCTTTAGCTGTTTGTGGGCTCAGCTGTGCTTAAATGGAACCTAAACTGAGAAGGATATGGATTTTTTCCTTTTAAAATAATACCAGTTGCCTGACTCTCCTGCTGATCCTGTGTCTCTGATACTTTTAGCCACAGCCCCTGAACAAGCATGCAGATCAAGTGCTCTGACTAAAGTCAGACTGGATTAGCTGCATGCTTGTTTCAGGTCTGTGATTTAGCCACTGCTGCAGCCAAACAGATCAGCAGGACTGCCAGGCAACTGGTATTGTTTACAAGGAAACATCCACACCCCTCTCAGTTTAGGTTCCCTTGAAAGACTATTTTCCACTGCTCCTCCAAGGTTAATATACTTTCAGTTACTGCATTGTAACATTTAATACAGTGTTAACAGTGCTGAAGGGTACAGTGTTAACGGTGCTGAAGGGTGTATGGCCAATCAAACAGTAAATAAATGTAAAACACAATCAGCGCCAACAGCTAATTAAAAATGATCGCTGCTGTGAGAGAACAGTACAATAAGTAATGTCAATGGTAAAACAGCGCAGGTCTCCACAATCATAAAAAGTATTAAGAATGATATCAAATCACCAAAAGGTGTCCAAAGCTGTCTCACACGTGTTCACCAGCACCAATATAGGAAATGAGGCTTATCAAATATTAACAACCCACATTAAAAGGTTGTATATAGGCTCAAGGCACTTCCCATGGCAGTGGTAACTGGTAATCATCAAAGAGTGTTACTCCCAGGAAATTCCACAGGTGGTAACAAGCAATGTATGAAAGGCAACAAAGGCAGTGTTAAAGAGACACTGAAGCGAAAAAAAAAATATGATATAGTGATTGTGTACTATGAATAATTACTAGAAGATTAGCAGCAAAGAAAATATTCTCATACTTTTATTTTCAGGTATATAGTGTTTTTTCTAACATTGCATCATTCTATAATATGTGCAGATTACACAACACTCTGCATTCAAAATGAGTCTTTCAGAGCAGTCTGTGAAGTAATGACATCTCCTCTGGCAGAGGAAAAGTAAATAGTCCAGGAACAGTTGAGATAATAAAAGTCAGATAACAGCCCTCTCCACCACTAACTTAAGGCTCATACACACATCAGACTATAGTCTTTGGAAAATGAAAGATCACAGACCAATCTTACCACCCTTCATGTAGTATGAGAGCCATACTCTACACAGTCTTTTCTATGGAGCTGAACTCCACATCAGAAAAAAATCTTTGCAAGATGCTGCACACACAGATGCTGTACAGACACAAAAGATCAGTATCTGCAAAAGATCTGTTCCTGCCAAAAATCCATTCCTGCAAATCGCAATGATAGTCTATGAGATCTGCAGATCATCATACAAACATGATTTAACTGACATTCATCTGCAGATCAAGCAATCATCCGCAGATCTGAAAATCCATCCTGGTGGATCTGATCTGCAGATGAATGTCAGTTAAATCATGTCTGTATGATGATCTGCAGATCTCATTGACTATCATTGCAATTTGCAGGAATGGATTTTTGGCAGGAACAGATCTTTTGCAGCTACATATTTTTTGAGTGTGTGCAGCATGTTTGTGTGCAGCATCTTGCAAAGATTTTTTTCTTATGGGGAGTTCAGCTCCATAGAAAAGACTGTGTAGGTATGGCTCTCATACTACATGGAATAGAGTAAATTTGGTCTGTGATCTTTCATTTTCAAAAGACTATGGTCTGATGTGTGTATGAGACCTTAGTCAGAGAGCTTAATGGCTTGTTTGCATAGAGATAACAACTGGAGTTTCTTAACTCTTCCTGTACTGGAAACAATTACACGGATGTATCTGATCTTAATGTTTTATTTCTTAGCTGTACTACACATACAAATCATAATATCATAATTTTTTTTCGCTTCAGTGTCTCTTTAAGTGCAGACTGCTTTATTCTTCAAAACAATAATATGACAAATCACTAAATTAAAATAGGATAAAATAGACTAAAAACAAACACATATGGGTCCATGTATAGGGAACCCTGGTGTCAAGATGCGCGTGTGAGTTAACCAGATAATGGAAAAAGATCTATAGGTGCCGCCCGTCTCCTTCCCGACCGGTATCACAAACTTGCATCATCAGCCCCCCCAGTAGCTGCGCATGTGCAGTTGCATGGAGCCGCTTGTACACGAGTGGCTCTGACTTACTTCGCATATGTGGGCGTGGCCGCGCTGATGGGAGAGGAGGGGCGCCCCGACAATGCCCTGTCGCCAATCTTCTGGGGAGCCGCGCTCAGCGAGGGGAGCATCAGAGCAGTGAGGGAAGGCTTAATAGGATCCTGAGGCCCCTCTCTTTAGGTAAATATCCCACTTTATACCTGAACTTTGGCTCGGGTACACTTTAACCCTTTGCGTACTCGCACTCAAATAATCATTCAAACATAATGACAAGTTGCCAGGTTGTCCACACTTGACATACAGTTACCGGCAGATGGACCTCCTGGCTATGGGGGTAACAATGAGGGAAGGGGTGGGAAGCTTTGGAGGGACTCTTGAAAGCTTTGCTGGGGGTGAATGGGGGGGGGGGGGGCTCCATGACCTGTAGTTATGCCCAGGGGCATATCTGGGTAATATAGCGCCTATGTCAAACACTGAAATTGCCTCCTTCTCCCATAGTATAGGTTCCTAGCGTTAGCCCCCCAGTATAAGTACCCACAGGTAGTACCCTAGTATAGGTAGCCAAAGACAGTCCACCCAGTATAAGTAGCCCCCAGTTTCCAAGTATAGGTTGCTAGAGGTGTCTCCCCTGTATAAAAAGACCCCTTTAGCATAGGGAGTGAGAGGTGTCCCGCCCCACAGTATAAGTACCCCACTAGTATCGGTAATGAGAGGTGTACCTTGGTATAAGTGCGCCCCAGTATAAGTAGTGGGAGATGTCCTCTCAGAATAGCTATTAAGAGTGTCCACCAATATAAGGAGCCTCCCCAGTATAGATAGTGAGAGGCATCCCCCAGTATTGCAGTTCAGCACGAGAGAGGGGGTTGCAGGCATGGTGCCCCTGGCACAAGCCATGCCTGCACGCTTCTAGATACACCACTGGTTATACCTCTGCTCCTTGATAACCCCATATTGCACTGTTAGAGCGCTGATGCCTA
Organism: Hyperolius riggenbachi; assembly: GCF_040937935.1. NCBI lineage: Eukaryota > Metazoa > Chordata > Amphibia > Anura > Hyperoliidae > Hyperolius > Hyperolius riggenbachi. The sequence continues at coordinate 56,513,745 of NC_090647.1, forward strand.
CCAGCGTCCGCTTGTGTGCAGAACGGACAGTCTACAGCAGAGATCAACCACATTGCAAACATAGGCAGCTCCAAGAATCTTGGGGCATGGTGGATGCTAGCCCCCACCAGAACTTACTAAAAAAGTCAGGCGACCATCAGCAGTGGGTAAAAACTGCTATCTTGTCTAGTCTAGGACCACAATTCAGCTTAATCCTTTTCTGGTCTACAGGGGTGAATTTGCAAAACATAACAATATTAAACAAAAACTCCATTTTCTAGAATAAGCACCCAGTTTCCCACGCTGGTAACAGGCAGGTGTTTTATGCCGGCCGCCATCTGTGCCGCACTTTGGGTCGATAACGAGTTGTACAAGTAATGATATGCCTCATTGAAGAGCTGTTACTTCCCAACGTGAGGAGTTTGATGATATTCCCAGTAACGCTCTCAGTAAAGGGAATTAATTGCCCTCCTTTATAATGCACTGGAGATGAACGTTGTGTGTTGAAGGTATTTCGAGTCCCGGGGAAACTATACACAGCACCTTTGGCATTAGACAGTTATCTTTAATAAACAACAAGGAATTAATTTGGTAATTTTAATTACTTCCCTGAATCCACTTATTATTCTGCACAGAACGTTCATATATGTGATGAGTTTTATTAAATTCAACAATTGTCGCATCTGGAATTTCAATATTGCATTTAGAATATTCTTCATTTAGTCGTTCTCTGACCTTTACATCATGATCAGAGCTGGGAAGATTTTGTTCCAGCCGAGCTGAAATCATGTAGACGATAAAGTTACAAAGACAGCAGCAGGACAGCCAGGCAACTGGCATTCTAGTGTAATGGATAACAGAGGCGCCAAAAGGATAAAATCAATTGTTAAAAAGTTTAAAAATGCTTTGGAGGGAGTTGGTGGACTTACCTCCTGTAAGCAGACACAACAAGCTGTGTATTCAAAAAACAAAAGTAGATTTATTAGTACACTCCAGGGTATATTCACAACGTGTTTCACGGGTACATTCCGGCTTCCTCAGGCAATAATTAACAGGAGTACACACAGTGCAGTCTTAAGAACACGATACGCGCCTCTGACAGTGGCCTAGGGTGGTAAAGATTGTTTAAAAGGAAACCTCCATATCCCTCTCAGTTTAGGTTCCCTTTAATATGTGTTTTCATCCTACAGGTCCATTTTAGTTGAGAATAGTTTAGTTCTACTTCAATAAAGACTTGGGGCTAGCAAAGTCCGGATTCCTCCTTCTCTAGCAATATTGTTGGTAGATTACCTTGTAAAAGTGGAGAGAAGGTCATTCTAGATTGCGTGGGCACTTTACAGTGTCAGGGCCTTCAAGTGTTAAGTGACTAGTCTGGAAGAAATCCAGTAATTCCTGTAACAACTCTGTGCCATTTTCAAATAACAGTCTGGTGGTGATCCAAATGTCACGGTGTCACCGCGTAATGTCAGCTACATCGTGCTGACCTCACTGCCACAGAAAACAACAACAACATCGGGCCCTGGCAGACGAGAGCAAAAAGTAATGGACGTTAATTACAAAGTGCTGAACTAACAGCACCTGCAGGGAAAACACAGACAACATCATGTCAGCTGAAAATAACTTCCGTAACAGAAACCGCCCTTTAAAGTTTCACTCCAAACACAGATATTGCCATAGATCAGTGGCACAGTTATTTATAGGGGATGCAGACAGTGGTGTAGTTAAGGAACTAAGGGCCCCAGTGCAAGTTTTACATCGCCCTCCCCCAGGGGCGTAACTAGAAATTACCGGGCACCCCCGCAAAATTTGGATGGGGCCCCCCTCAGGGACGTTTTGGGGGATAGGAGGGGACACACAGCATAAGGGGAGAGCTTGGCCACACATCAGCAGGGAGGGGGGACAGTCCTCCCCCCCCCCCTCACCTCGGGATCTCTCCTCAGTGTTCTCAGCTTTATCACCGCCGCCGTGGGACCGAGGAGGACAGGGGGAGCCTCAATAGGATCCGGAGGCTTCCCCCACCCCAGGTGAGTACCTCCCACGGGAGGTTTTTAAAGTTACAGGTTTTCTTTAAACGTCGTGACATCGCGGCTTGCATGCGCGGAAGCGTATTATAACAATACGTTTCCGCATACCCGAAGCAAGAAGTGACGGCAATCGTGCAACACTTCCTGCTTGGCCGGTGGCCAGACAGGGAACACTGCATGTTCCCTGAAGGCCTGTTTCTGGTGGTGCGCATTGTATCACTGCCGACAGTTTACTGTGTGAAGAAGAAGAATAAAACTGCACACACACCTTTTTCCAGCGGTTGCTGGTGCAGGATCCCCGTCAATCGAAATCCAAACAGTAAAGTACGGATCCGCACAAAGACTTAGGCAGGGGCAGTGTTATTCTTTGTTGTCCCATTCATACACATGTATGTATGTCTGTCTTAGCCTTGACAAAAGGGCCCCGAAACGATCGTCGGTGTACGGTCAGAATTTTGTACGGGTGTGATTTAAAGAATAAAACTGTTCCTTTATAAGTCCCTGACATTGCGCTGGGTTGGAGGTTCGTATTGGCAGACGTTCACAAGTTAGGAACTCCCTGCATTTGGATTATAAGACGCAGTGACATTTTTTCCCCACTTTTGGGGGAGAAAAGGTGAGTCTTACAGGGCCGGGACAAGGTCTACCACCAACAGAGGCTGAGCTGCCCAAGTGCACCCCCCCCCCCCCCCCCCATTGGCCACATCTCAGTTATTGTGCCTCTTTACAGGGTGGTGTATATAGCGAGCTGCTCCACAGGACTGCATTTGGCACGCATACAGTAATCATCAGTAGTGGAGATCACTTGAAGTCTTTTTGTTGCTATGAGTTTAAGGTAGCCCCCTGGTTAGGTAGTAAGGTACAGGTATAGGGGCCCCCAGTATCACTCCAGGTATAGGTTCCCCCAATATAGGAAGCCAGATATAAGTTCCCCCAGATTTCAATCAGAGACTTCATATTCGACATCTTCAAAACATACTAATAAGTCAACTGGTTTCCCCCCAAACAATCCTATAGTGAAAATATTAGTCTATGACTATGGCAGGGATTAGATTGTGAGCTCCTCTGAGGACAGTCAGTGACATGACTATGTACTCTGTAAAGTGCTGCAGAAGATGGCAGTGCTATATAAATACACAATAATAATAATATGGTAGGACATTAGACTAGTCTATGACTATGGTATAATTCGATTGTGAGCTCCTCTGAGGACAGTCATTGACATGACTATGTACTCTATAATATGGTAGGACATTAGGCTAGCCTATCACTGTGGTAGGAAATTAGGAATTAGATTGTGAGCTCCTCTAAAGGACAGTCAGTGACATGACTATGTACTCTGTAAAGTTCTGCAGGAGATGTCAGTGCTATATAAATACACAATAATTATATGGTAGAAGATTAGATTATGACTATGGCAGAGAATAGAACGTGTGCTCATCAGAGGGCAGTCAGTGACGTGACTATGTACTTTGTAAAGTGGTGCGAGTGATGGATGCGACAAAACCTCTGGCGCTGTTCCCCCAAGTGTATAAATGTGGCCCCATGTGTGCATTTATACATTTCCTGTCCTGTGTCGTTTACCACACGGTGCCCATCCACCTTCAGCTTCTTCCTGTTCCATTTGTGGTTTACATGCCACCAGCATATAGTGTGTGACGCATGTGTGATGTCACGTGTGCTAAATGCCAGCGGCGTGTGAAGTGCAAATGGAGGAGCGGAAGACGTATGGGCACCGCAGGGTGGACAACACAGGAGGACAGGTTATGTATAAATACACACTGGTGGCACATTTATACACTAGGGGGTGGCGGCGGATGCTGCAGGAGCAGGGGACTCCTCTGATTTCCAAGAGATGTCATGCTAAAATCGATGGGAAATCGGTCTGAGGTGTATGGGCACCTGACAGATCTCTCTCTAATCAGATTGGATTAGAGAGAGCTTCGTCTCTTGGTGAAATATGCCCATCATCGCTAGATGTATGGCTGCCTTTACTCTAGCATGGCAGCATTAGGACACTGCAGTGTCATTTCTGTAAGTTCAGGTCCTTTTCAGTACTGGGAGTGGAGGGGGGTAAGAAGAAGTACAGAAGCCTTTACAGCCTGTCTCCCTGACTGCTGCACTCTCTCACATACACACACACCACACATACCTTTCACCTTCCCCGTTAGAATTCCATTCTCCATCAGCCAGCCATGCGTGACTGGGCGGCTTCCTGGGGGAGCAGCTGGATGACATCACTGACAGAAGTCAGCGAAGAAGAGTTAAAAAAACAAACAAAGGAACTGTCTACCAATCTTATTAATCTAAACTATGTATGACTCCTTATCCGTTGCAGTCTTTCAGAACTACTGTGCAAAGAGCTTTTTATCTTCGCTCCCTTAGCTGTGTCTCTCAGGATGGTGGAGGAAAAAACTTTTTCTTTCTAGACTGCTTGGGGATTGGAATGCCATTGAAAGCGCCCCATCCTGACCTGATGACCTGCCGCTCATAGGCCGGAGCCTCTCGGGCCTCTGTGTCGTCCCAGCCCTGAGTCTTATAGTCCAAAAAATACAGTCATTTTTTCCATTTTAATGTAAAAAAGTGCTCAATATGCAGAGATTTGCATGCAATAATCCCCAGTTAATGCAGATACAATATTGTGCTCCTCTGTTGACATTTCTGTACAGCCTGGATGATACTGTATCATTGCAGCCATGCACAAGCAAGTCACAGATGACAGGCAATTCCCTCAGTCAGTAAAAGGGCTTGTTCACCCTGCAAGAGCTTTTTCTAAGTGCTTGTGATTTTAAAAGCTCTTGCTAATGTAATGCGATGAGTTTGTTCTCTCTTGAGCAATGTGATTTTATAAAATCACCCAAAGCATTGCATTAGCGAGAACTTTTCAAATCCCTAGAGCTAAAAAAACTCTTGCAGTATGAACAAGGGCTAATCTGGCAGCGGCTTATACAGGATAGGACAGCATAGGCCTCACCGGCAGGTGCTTTTCAGTTAAGCCACAGAGGCCCCGAGTAGTGTGCAGATAGCGAGAAGGCTACAAGTGGCTACCAACCCAACCACTGACCACAGGGCCAAAAATAGAGGTTTACTATAGCAGATGTTCTACTTTATCAGGATTTGCAATGCTAGGTGTTACTCCCATATACTTATAATGGGGCTTGGTCGAGACTTGGATATTTACTATACCCAAATGTTTACAATATCAGAGTTTACTATAACAAGATTATACTGTATAGGGATTTTCACAAGATACGCAAATTCTTGAAAAAAGTGGTTTTCTCATTGACGTTAGTGCATTTAAGAGAAATGTGTTTTCCCAGCTATGGGTAACTCAGGTATAAATTGGAAGTTTATCCATTTAGTCCAACCACTGGTGTAACTACAAGGGAGCCGTCCCCACGATCATGGGAGGGGCAAGGGACAGCGGGAGGAGGGGCCTGGACTTCTTTCTTCCTCAACTAAGGCCCCCCTCCTATAATCCCCTGGCTCTGACACCCATAGATCAGCGCAGTAGCAATGACAAAGCTTAAAGGGATACTGTAGGGGGGTCGGGGGAAAATGAGCTGAACTTACCCGGGGCTTCTAATGGTTCCCCGCAGACATCCTGTGCCCACGCAGCCACTCCCCAATGCTCCGGCCCCGCCTCCGGTTCACTTCTGGAATTTCTGACTTTAAAGTCAGAAAACCACTGCGCCTGCGTTGCCGTGTCCTCGATCCCGCTGATGTCATCAAGAGCGCACATCGCAGGCCCAGTATGTTCTGTGTCTGCACAGTACACTCCTGGTGACATCAGCGGGAGCGAGGACACGGCAATGCAGGCGCAGTGGTTTTCTGACTTTAAAGTCAGAAATTCCAGAAGTGAACCGGAGGCAGGGCCGGAGCATTGGGGAGTGGCTGCGCCAACACAGGATGTCTGCGGGGGACCATTAGAAGCCCCGGGTAAGTTCAGCTCATTTTTCCCCGACCCCCCTACAGTATCCCTTTAAGTCCTTCCATGACAAGGGGTCTTTTTGGTGTTCCTGCTGCAGCCACTAGGTGCCACTGTCCTCTCTGTATTCCTCTTGGTCAGAATTGCAGAGAGCAAAGAGGACAGTGACACCAAGTGGCTGAAGCAGGAGCTCCAGAGAGACCCCACAGGAAAGAGGTAAGTCCTGTTGCTGCTGCCACACTGTTCTGGTTGGCAGTGCCAGGGGTGCATAGGAGGGGGACCCTGGTGAGGGTGGCCCCTTCTACCCATTGGGCACAGGGGTAAGAGGCGGTTCTGAATGTAGGAGGAAGGTAGCTGCCCTAAAAGTTTTGCCGGTGGGCCCCATCAGGCATAGGTCCGCCCTTGAGTCCAGCTACTACAGCATGTTTACATCGTCTGTGCCACCCGCTGTATACGTTTATGGAGCATAATATATATACAAAAACAACATCCTATTAAACATCTCCCTGGAGACTTGATGTTATTCAGTCTTCCGTCACGCAAACAAGCCCGGGAAAATGCTACATTTCCTTTAATTACATCCCGCATGTTGAACCAACTATGGATTATGTCATTTTTGTTTGTTACTTTCTCTAGTCACAGAAGATAAGTTTCAGTAGTAAAAAATTATCCAACTTACTCTAAGTTTTAAGAAGAGAGTGGCAGTCAGTCAGTCACATTACCAGCCCTACGTTGGTCTCTTCTCCGATCTGAGTGCAACCTAACCATGCTGTCTTCTGAGAGAGGAGGCATAACTCACCACCTTTCCAAATCAGGATGCAAGCAAGGGGTGGGAGAGAAGAGGAGGGCAGCAGAGGAACAGAGAGAAGAAGAAGGGAGAAGAGGAAAGGAGTGAAAGGGGGGGGGGGGGGGAGCAGAGGACAGGAGAGAGAGGAGGGGAGCAGAGGAAAGGAGAGAAGAGGAGGGGAGCAGAGGAAAGGAGAGAAGAGGAGGGGAGCAGAGGAAAGGAGAGAAGAGGAGGGGAGCAGAGGAAATGAGAGAAGGGGAGAGCAGCAGAGGAACAGAGAGAAGGGGAGGGCAGCAGAGAAAAGAAGTGAATAGGAGGGGAGCAGAGGAAAGGAGAGAAGAGGAGGGCAGCAGAGAAAAGGAGAGAAGAGGAGGAGAGCAGAGGAAAGGAGAGAAGAAGAGGAGGGGAGCAGAGGAAAGGAGAGAAGAAGAGGGGAGCAGAGGAAAGGAGAGAAGAGGGGAGCAGAGGAAAGGAGAGAAGAAGAGGGGAGCAGAGGAAAGGAGAGAAGAAGAGGGGAGCAGAGGAAAGGAGAGAAGAAGAGGGCAACAGAGAAAAGGAGAGAAGAGGAGGGGAGCAGAGGAAAGGAGAGAGAGAGGAGGGGAGCAGAGGAAAGGAGAGAGAGAGGAGGGGAGCAGAGGAAAGGAGAGAGATAGGAGGGGAGCAGAGGAAAAGAGAGAGAGGAGGGAAGCAGAGGAAAGGAAAGAAGAGGAGGGGAGCAGAGGAAATGAGAGAAGGGGAGAGCAGCAGAAGAACAGAGAGAAGGGGAGGGCAGCAGAGGAACAGAGAGAGGAGGAGGAGAGCAGAGAAAAGGAGAGAGAGAGGAGGGGAGCAGAGGAAAGGAGATAGAGGAGGGGAGCAGAGGAAAGGAGAGAGAGAGGAGGGGAGCAGAGAAAAGGAGAGAGAGGAGGGGAGCAGAGGAAAGGAGAGAGAGGAGGGGAGCAGAGGAAAGGAGAGAGAGGAGGGGAGCAGAGGAAAGGAGAGAAGAGGAGGGGAGCAGAGGAAATGAGAGAAGGGGAGAGCAGCAGAAGAACAGAGAGAAGGGGAGGGCAGCAGAGGAACAGAGAGAAGAGGAGGAGAGCAGAGAAAAGGAGTGAATAGGAGGGGAGCAGAGGAAAGGAGAGAAGAGGAGGGAAGCAGAGGAAAGGAGAGAAGAGGAGGGGAGCAGAGGAAAGGAGAGAAGAGGAGGGGAGCAGAGGAAATTAGAGAAGGGGAGAGCAGCAGTGGAACAGAGAGAAGGGGAGGGCAGCAGAGAAAAGAAGTGAATAGGAGGGGAGCAGAGGAAAGGAGAAAAGAGGAGGGCAGCAGAGAAAAGGAGAGAAGAGGAGGGGAGCAGAGGAAAGGAGAGAAGAAGAGGAGGGGAGCAGAGGAAAGGAGAGAAGAAGAGGGGAGCAGAGGAAAGGAGAGAAGAGGGGAGCAGAGGAAAGGAGAGAAGAAGAGGGGAGCAGAGGAAAGGAGAGAAGAAAAGGGGAGCAGAGGAAAGGAGAGAAGAAGAGGGCAGCAGAGAAAAGGAGAGAAGAGGAGGGGAGCAGAGGAAAGGAGAGAGAGGAGGGGAGCAGAGGAAAGGAGAGAGAGAGGAGGGGAGCAGAGGAAAGGAGAGAGAGGAGGGGAGCAGAGGAAAGGAGAGAAGAGGAGGGGAGCAGAGGAAATGAGAGAAGGGGAGAGCAGCAGAAGAACAGAGAGAAGGGGAGGGCAGCAGAGGAACAGAGAGAGGAGGAGGAGAGCAGAGAAAAGGAGTGGATAGGAGGGGAGCAGAGGACAGGAGAGAGAGAGGAGGGGAGCAGAGGAAAGGAGAGAGAGAGGAGGGGAGCAGAGGAAAGGAGAGAGAGGAGGGGAGCAGAGGAAAGGAGAGAGAGAGGAGGGGAGCAGAGAAAAGGAGAGAGAGGAGGGGAGCAGAGGAAAGGAGAGAGAGGAGGGGAGCAGAGGAAAGGAGAGAGAGGAGGGGAGCAGAGGAAAGGAGAGAAGAGGAGGGGAGCAGAGGAAAGGAGTGAATAGGAGGGGAGCAGAGGAAAGGAGAGAGAGGAGGGGAGCAGAGGAAAGGAGAGAGAGAGGAGGGGAGCAGAGGAAAGGAGAGAGAGGACGGAGCAGTGCTTTTCAGGGCTGCTAGATTTGGGCACAGCCAGCGCCGCCATAGACTGTAATGGGAATCAGTCTATAGCGGCGCTCAGTGAGTAACTTCGGCTCCGTCAGAAGACAGAGCTGAAGTTTCTTAAAAAATAAAATAAATCGGCCTCCATCAATCACTGGAAGTCGAATTATTTCATTCCTCCACTATCCATGGCGGCCTGGAGGGGGAATAGTAATTAATACGGCCCAGACTTGTGCAGAAGCAGGATCAGCTATATACTGACTGTATCCTGCGCCCAAGTCTACCGGCGCCTATTTCATATGTATGCGAGAGAAGAGGGAGCAGAGGAAAGGAGAGAGAGGAGGGGAGCAGAGGAAAGGAGAGAAGAGGAGGGCAGCAGAAGAAAGGAGTGAAGAGTAGGGGAGCAGAGGAGAGGAGGGGAGCAGAATAAAGGAGTGAAGTGGAGGAAAGCAGCGGAATGGAGAGAAGGGGAGGGGAGTGGAGCAAAGGAGAGAAGAAGAGGAGAGAAGTAGAGGAAAGCAGAAGAGAGGAGGGGAGGGGAAAAGGGGAGAGAAGAAGAGGAGCCCAGAGGAAAGGAGAGAAGAAGAGGGTAGTAGAGGAAAGGAGAGAAGAAGAGGGTAGCAGAGGAAAAGGAGGGAAGAAGAGGAGAGCAGAGGAAAGGAGGGAAGAAGAGAAGAGCAGAGGAAAGGAGGGAAGAAGAGAAGAGCAGAGGAAAGGAGGGAAGAAGAGAAGAGCAGAGGAAAGGAGGGAAGAGAAGGATAGGAAAGGAGTGAAGAGAAGGGAAGCAGAGAAAAGGAGTGAAGAGGAGGGAAGCAGAGGAAAGGAGTGATAAGGAGGGAAGCAGAAGAAAGGAGAGAAGAAGAGAAGAGCAGAGGAAAGGAGAGAAGAGGAGCAGAGTAAAGGAGAGAAGAGGAGGGGAGCAGAGGAAAGGAGAGAAGAGCAGGGGAGCAGAGGAAAGGAGAGAAGAGCAGGGGAGCAGAGGAAAGGAGAGAGGAGCATGGGAACAGAGGAAAGGCGAATAGGAGGGGAGAATAGGAGGGCAGAGGAAAGGTGAATAGGCCGAGAGAAGAGAAGGGGAGTGGAGGCAAGGAGAGAAAAGCAGGGGAGCAGAGCCGGGACAAGGTCCTTCAGCACCCAGAGGCTGAGACACCAAAGTGTGCCCCCTCCGTCCAACCCACCCACCCCACCCACCACACTCTGAGCGCTTTTAGAATAAAAGGCACCCCAAGGCCTCCAACCCCCCCCCCCCCCCACACACACACACATTAATCTCTAGTTATCTGGCTTGCAGTCACTGCCATGTATCCCCTTTTCTTATTCCTCTCTGCTTCAAACACAGTAGGGGAATGATAGCTGAGTGAGTTGTGTGCCCCCTCCTACGCTGCGCCCTGAGGCTGGAGCCTCTCTCTCCTCTGCCTTGGCCCGGCCCTGCAGGGGAGGAAAGGAGAGAAAAAGAGGGGAGAAGAGGAAAGGAGAGAAGAGCAGGGGAGCAGAGATTAGAGGAGGGAGCAGAGAAAGGAGAGAAGGAGAGAGGAGAAGAGGAAAGGAGAGAAGAGCAGGGGAGCAGAGATTAGAGGAGGGAGCAGAGAATGGAGAGAAGAAGAGGGGAGAAGAGGAAAGGAGAGAAGAGGAGGGAAGCCGAGATTAGAGGAGGGAGCAGAGAAAGGAGAGAAGAAGAGGGGAGAAGAGGAAAGGAGAGAAGAGCAGGGGAGCAGAGATTAGAGGAGGGAGCAGAGAAAGGAGAGAAGAAGAGGGGAGAAGAGGAAAGGAGAGAAGAGGAGGGGAGCCGAGATTAGAGGAGGGAGCAGAGAAAGGAGAGAAGGATATTTGGGCGCATAACGCGGATTTCCGCGGATATCCGGATCCGAAATACTGTAGCTAAGGAGATGATGTCCTGGAGCCAATCAGAGAGCTCCCAGCAGAAGCCCTAGCAACCAATCACAGAGGGGAACCCTGGCCAGCCCCACCTGACCTCATGGAGCCAATCAGAGGGCTCCCAGCCTAAACCCTGGCACCCAATCACAGAAAGGAACACTGGCCAGCCCCCCCGTATAATAAGGAGGGCTGCCATGATGAGACATATCATCTTAGCTTGCTGAATGCTCACTGAGAGACATGCTCCAGTGCTGGTGGCCTAGCAAGAGCTGTACACAGTTATAAACCTAAAGCTATTCAGTGATAGAGATGGCCCAGCCTTGGAGAACTCATGCAGAAGCACATGATCAGTTTGATCAGCTGATAGATTTGTACGCCTCTGATTTGCTGTGATGACTTCCTGGTTTAACACATGATTATGACCAGCAAATCAGAGCCTTACAAATCTATCAGCTGATCAAACTGATCATGTGCTTCTCCATGAGTTCTCCAAGGCTGGGCCATCTCTAGGATTAACCCCGTCACTACTATCACTACACTATTGTTAAAACGTTAATTAGCTTGATTGATGTCATTGTATGACAGTCAGAGTGTGTGCTCCAGTGCTGCTGGCCTAGCAGTGATAAACCGAAAGCTGTTCCAGTGATTAACCCCTTCACTATCACTACGCTATTGATAAATAATTATTTAGCTTGATGTCATTTGTGTGACAGTCAGAGTGTGTGCTGCAGGCAGCTGCTATGTGTCTGTGTGTGTGCTGTGCACAGACCAGGCCAGCTACTGCCTGCTGGCCAGCTGTTAGACTTAGGTATAGGTTAGGTTAGGGATTAGGGGATAGGATTACTGTGGTATTGTGTAGTTAGTACTGTAGTACTGCAGTCATTGCTAGTAGTTGTTAGAGTAGTAATACTACTGTGTTAGCTTTCTACAGAACTGCTGTGCTGTGAGCAGTGGCAGTGTGACAGTTAGTGTGCACAAGTGTCTTCTCCTCTGCTGTCTGACTGTCACTTGGCACATGTCACGTGGCACGTGTCACTTGGCACTTGCCACGTGGCACTTGCCATGTGTCACGTGTCACTTGTCACGTGGCACTTGCCACATGGCACTTGCCACTTGCCACGTGGCACTTGCTAAGTGTCATTTGGCACTTGGAACGTGTCACGTAGCACTTGCCAAGTGACACGTGACACGTGGCAAGTCCGGCATACATTACACCTGCTGCTTTGCCCTGCTCCTGCTGCCTATGCAGCTCCCACCGCCAGGCCAGGGTGCCACAGGCCACTGATACCACCTATATTTAGCCCAAAACACAATTGCTGCATAATGTTTTGGTGGTGTCTTGGCTGAAAACTGTCATGTCCCAGTTGTGCGGTTGGACTTTGGACACAATGTAGGCCTAATGTTAAATGACAGCCATTTTTTTTTTGGGGGGGGGACTTTAAGTCCCCACATCATCAATTAGTGTTCCCCTTTACAAAATAATGATGCTACATGCCTCATATATCCTAAGAAACATTTTAAAAGCAATTTAAAGGCCACTTCCGTTTTTTCTATCCGGATATCTGAATTTGCCCGGATATCCCGGATACTAGGGTTGAATATCCGATTCGGATTGGAACATTTTGAAATCAGATATCCGACCCGGATCGAATCGGATACGGATTTTGAAAAGGGGTATCCGAGCAGCACTGCATGCGAGTTCAACATTTACATCTTTACAATTGTAGCTTCCCCATCCATCAATTTGTATGTATATTTCTAATTGACTAAAAACTTTACACAGTAATTTCCTCTTACAGCTCCATACAATCAGTATATCCTAATAGAAGAGTATGGTTACTGGCATTGCCGGTAATGGAGCGCAGGCACGCTTGTATGAGCAGGAAGCTCTCAACACACACAGATTAGTGATTGGAGGGTCTGACACTGACATGCAATGCTGAGCTCCATATAACCCTGTTAATGTTTTTGCATCATTTTTTTCTATGTGAGCATTAAAATGAATGAGAAGTCATTACTGTAACAGGCCAAATCAGCCATATATTCTCCAGATAACATAGCTTCATCTAACTGAGGCTATAAAAAGCAACTATACTTCAGGAAGGAAGGCTTTATTTTATATCAGGTATAATGTCAGACAAAGCAAACAGCGCAACATATGGTAAAGTTACTGTAGTAAGACTGTGCACGTTTTTATTTGTATTTGTTGGAAGTATCAATAGGATTATTACCTACACTGCAGTAGAGCAAAACAAACACAAGATGTCACTTTCTGTAAAATGTGAAGTTGATCTCTATGGAATTGCTATTTCCTGTTTTCACCCTGTGTTCCTCTCTGTTCTAAGTGAGCTGCATTTCCTGATGGTGGTGTATGACAAATCTATGTGTATATATATATATATCTACTAGCTGATTGCCCGGCGTTGCCCGGGTATGTATTTGGCTGGTGTTGGCTCCGCATACTTTTTCTAACCCTAACACACAATTACTCAATGACCAAGTTTGTGAGCTTTGCGGTCTTTGGTAAGAATAATTTGCATTGAAAGGAAAAAAAATCTGAGTGGCTATTTGTGGCTCCACCCCCTTTTCTGAATTTGAACCCCAGTCACCCAATAACCAAATGTAGCAGGTTTGAGGCCTGTGCCATTAACAGTGCAAGAATGGCAGCAATTAAATATTCCCCTTGAAAAGCAATAGGTGAAGTTTGATTCACTTTTGTAGGCTCCACCCACTTTTCTGAATATTAATCCCAGTCACCCAGTAACCAACTGTGCAAAGTTTAAGAACCCTGCCATTAACAGTGTAAGAATGGCTGCAGTTTACAGTTTCCCATTGAAATTTGTATTTGTCTCCACCCACTGATGACCCGGCGTTACCCGGGAATGTATTTGACTGGTGTTGGCTCCGCCCACTTTCTAACCCTAACGCACAAACACTCAATGACCAAGTTTGGGAGCTTTGGGGTCCTTGGTATCAATAATTTTTATATTCCAAAAGAAATTAAACAAATCAGATTGGCTGCTTGTGGCTTCACCCCCTCTCCAGCATTTGAACCCCAGTCACCCAATGACCTACTGTAGCAGGTTTGAGGCCTCTGCTATTAACAGTGTAAAAATGGCAGCAATTTAAATATTCCACTTGAAAATCAACAGGTGAGTTTTGATTGGCTATTATAGGCTCCACCCACTTCCCTGAATATTAATCTGGGCAAAGTTTGGGAACCCTGCCATAAACAGTGTAAACATGGCTGCAGTTTACATTTTCCTAGTGAAATTTGTTTTTGGCTCCGCCCACTGTTTGTAACATGGACACACAGTCAATCAGTGACCAAGTTTGTGAGCTTTCGGGTCCTTGGCATCAATAATTTGTATTTTCCCATGAAATGAAAGAAATCTGATTCACTGTTTGTGGCTCTGTCCCCTTTTCTGAATTTGAAACTCAGTGACCCAATTACCAACTGTACCAGGTTGGAGGCTTGTGCCATTAACGGTGCAAGAATTGCAGCAATTATAATATTCTCTTTGAAAAGCGACATGTAATTTTTGATTGGCATTTTTAGGCTCCACCCACTCTTCTGAATATTAATCCCAGTCACCCAGTAACCAGCTGTGCAAAGTTTGAGAACCCTGCCATTAACAGTGAAGAACGGCTGCAGTTTACAATTTCCCAGAAAAATCTGTTTTTAACTCCACCCACTTTTTGTAACCTTGACACACAGTCAGTCAATGACCAAGTTTGTGAGCTTTTGGGTTCCTGGCATCAAAATTGTGTGACTGGAAGCAGTTTATCCAGCAAAGAAATCTGGCTGTTTGTGGCTCCACCCCTTTACTGAATTTGAACCCCAGACACTTAACGCCTGACTGTTGCAGGTTTGAGGCCTCTGCCATTAACAATGTAAGAATGACTGCAGTTTCAATATTCCCCTTGAAAATCAATAGGTGAATTGGGATTGGCTCTTGTAGGCCACACCTACTTTTCCAAATATTAATCCTAGTCACCCAATGACCAACTGTGCAAAGTTTGAGAACCTTGCCAATAACAGTGTAAGAAAAGCTGCTGTTTACATTTTCCCATGAAAAAAGTTAGTTGTTTTTGGCTCCGCCCACTATTTGTAATCTTGACATACAGCCACTCGATGACCAATGTTATGAGCTTTGGGGTCCTTGGCATCAATAAGTTGCATTTTACCATTGAAATTAAACAAATCTGATTGGCTGTTTTTGGCCAGCTCCCTTTTCAGAATTTAAACCCCAGTGACTGACTGTACCAGATTTGAGGCCTCTGCCATGAAGAGTGTATGAATGGCAGCAATGTAAATATTCCTCTTGAAAATCAAAAGGTGAATTTTGATTGGCTGCTGTAGGCTCCACCCACTTTCCTGAATATTAGTCCCAGTCACCCAGTGGCTAACTGTGTCAAGTTTGAGAACCCTGCCAATAACAGAATGGCTGAAATCAATCTAACAAATCTGATTGGCTGTTTGTGGCTCCACCCCTTTAGTGAATTTGGACCCCAGTCACCCAATGACTGACTGTATCAGGTTTGAGGCCTCTGCCATTAACAGTGTAAGAATGGTAGCAATGTGAATATTCCCCTTGAAAATCAATAGGTACATTTTGATTTACTGTTGTAGGATCCACCCACATTTCTGAATATTCATCCCAGTCGCCCAGTGGCCAATTGTGTCAAATTTGGAAACCCTGCCATGGTAAAAATTTAGTTTTTGGCACTGCCCACTTTTTCTAACCTTGACATACAGTCACTCAATTATCAAGTTTATCAGCTTTGGGGTCCTTGGTATCAATACTTTGTATATTCCCATTGAAAAATAAACAAATCTGTCTGTTTGTGGCTCCGCCCCTTTCTGAATTTGAACCCCAGTGACCAATTGTACCAGGTTTGAGGCATCTGCTATTAACAGTATAAGAGAATGGTAGCAGCTTAAATATTCCCTTTGAAAATCAAAAGGTGAATTTTTATTGGCTGTTGTAGGCTCCACCCACCTTCCAAAATCGTAATCTCATTCACCCAGTGACCAACTGTGCAAAGTTTGAGATCCCTGCCATTAACGGTGTAAGAATGGCTGCAGTTTATATTTTCCCAGTAAATGTTGTTTTGGCTCCGCCCACTTTTTGTAACCTGGACACACAGTCACTCAATGACCAAGTTTGTGAGCTTTCAGGTTCCTGGCATCAAAAATGTGTGAATGGAAGCAGTTTATCCAGCAAGGAAATCTGATTGGCTGTTTGTGGCCCCGCCCCTTTAGTGAATTTGAACCTCAGTCACCCAATGACCGACTATAGCAAGTTTGAAGCCTCTGTCATTAAAAGTGTGAGAATGGCAGCAGTTTAAATATTCCCCTTGAAAATCAATAGGTGAATTTTGATTGGCTGTTGTAGGCTGAGGCTCCACCCACTTTCTTGAATCTTAATCACATTCACCCAGTGATCAACTATGGCAAGTTTGAGAACTCTGTGATTAACAGTCTAAGAATGGCTGCAGTTTATATTTTCCCATTTAAAATGAATGGCTGAAATTTGATTGGCTGTTTTATGCTCCGTCCACTTTTCCTGGATTTGTAACCTCGGTCACTAAGTGACTCACTGTGCCAAGTGTGGGGACTCTGGCTTGAATACTGCGAGAATGGCAGCCTTTTCCATTTTTTCCATTGACTTGAATGGGTGAAATCTGATTTGCTGTTTGTAGCTCCGCCCGCGTGTGCAGGGGGGACGCGAGACCCCCAGAAAATATCATCCCAGGTAGTAAGGGATCTGCATACCAAGTTTCGTTCAAATCGGTCAAGCCATTTTCGAGTGATCGCGACACACACACACACGCGCACACGCACACACGCACACACACACACACGATTTTATATATATAGATATCTATATATATCTATATCTATATCAGGTTCTCTTTAAGGATAGGCATCTGGGAAGGGGTGGGGGTTAAGTTTAGACATCAGCAGGGGGATTGATTATGGTTAGGCATCGGGGGGGGGGGGGGTTAAAGTTATTCATCAGCAGGAGGAAAGGTTAGGGTTAGGCATAGGTAAAGGGAGGGTTCTGTGTGAGAATAGAGTTATCTTTTGCTGTAGTAAAATAGCAGTATCAATTAACCACTTGCCGACCGCACACTCATAACGTGCGTCGGCAAAGTGGCAGCTGCAGGACCAGCGACGCAGTACTGCGTCGCCAGCTGCAGCCTAATTAATCAGGAAGCAGCCGCTCGTACGAGCGGCTGCTTCCTGTCAAATCACGGCGGGGGGCTCCGTGAATAGCCTGCGGGCCGCCGATGGCGGCTCGCAGGCTAGATGTAAACACAAGCGGAAATAATCCGCTTTGTTTACATTTGTACGGCGCTGCTGCGCAGCAGCGCCGTAAGGCAGATCGGCGATCCCCGGCCAATCAGCGGCCGGGGATCGCCGCCATGTGACAGGAGACAGCCTGTCACTGGCTGCACAGGACGGATAGCGTCCTGTGCAGCCGGATCTCCAGGAGGGGGCCAGGTAGGAGAGGGAGGGGGAGGATTTCGCCGCGGAGGGGGGCTTTGAGGAGCCCCCCCCGCCACCCACAGCAGGCAGGAGAGATCAGACCCCCCCAGCACATCATCCCCATAGGGGGGAAAAAAGGGGGGCAATCTGATCTCCCTGCCTGCACCCTGATCTGTGCTGGGGGCTGCAGAGCCCACCCAGCACAGATCACTCAAACCAGCGCTGGTCCTTAAGGGGGGGTAAAGGGTGGGTCCTCAAGTGGTTAACTTTATAGTAAACTTCAAGGGACCGGGCAAAGTAGTTTACTATATCAGAAGTTCACTATGTTAGAAATTGTTATACTCCAGCACATAAAGTATAGTACTTTATATTAATTCGGTAAATTAGTGGGAGTCATTTTTCTTTTCAAGCGAACGAAGACAGTGTCTAAGCTAGATCAAAATGTGCAGTGCTCAATATGCAGGGTTTTGCCTTCAATAACCATGCAACAGCTTGCACAGGAATTGTTGCAGCCATGCACAAGCAAGTCACAGATGAGATGACAGGATATTCCCTCAGTAATGAGGCAGCAGCTTGAGGTAATCGATGCAAGTCCAGAGTAGTGTGCAGATAGCAAGCAGGCTACAAGTGGATGCCAACCCGCCCACCGACAACGGCTCATGGGTCTTTGACTGACAGAGGATGCATGTGCTGGCTGAGCGTGTGCCCCGTCACGATAGAGTTCTGCACCTGCGCAGTAGTACTGCACAGACACAGAGTGCGCCTCACTGTGGGAGCACAATAGTGGCCGAACCACGCATGCGCAGAAGGACCACGGAACAGGGGGACAGCAAAGGGAGGGAGCACACAAACCACATGGGGTTGGAGGAAGCCCCAGGTAAGTATAAATATTGCATTATATACCAACTAACTTATCTGTGTTTTTTGGATGTGGGAAGAAACGCTGGCAAACATGGGAAGAGCATGCAAACTCCCATGCAGCTTGTGTCCTGACCCAGACCTAAATCGGTAACCTAGCAGTGCACAGTGAGAGTGCAGTCCAGTATACCACCATGCTGCCCATACCTCTCAACTTTTTCGACATAAGAAAGAGGGACACACGCCTGCCTCACTCCTAATCACTCCACTACCACACCCCTAGTCATGCTTACCATAAAGTCTTCATTAGAAAAATATGTTGTATTATAATTCAGATCACACTGGTCCTTTCTGTACTGGTTCATTTTCCTTAATATTGACAATTGAAAATAAAAAAAAATATGAATTGAAAGGATGGAAATAAAGTTTAGTGTCAATCAAGCAAATTTTTCAGTATAAATATACATATATTTGCATAGAACTGTACACCTGCAATTGTCCCTGAAAGCCTGGCCAAGTCACACTTCATTGTGCATGGTGAGTTCATAGAAGATTTTATTTTATTTTTTGTCACAAGTTAGCGGAAATTGATTTTAATTGTTTTTTTTCACAAAGTGTCATTTTCCGCTAACTTGTGACAAAAAATAAAATCTTCTATGAACTCACCATCCTCCTAACGGAATACCTTGGGGTGTCTTCTTTCTAAAATGGGGTCATTTGTGGGGTTCCTATACTGCCCTGGCATTTTAGGGGCCCTAAACCGTGAGGAGTAGTCTTGAAACCAAATGTCGCAAAATGACCTGTGAAATCTTAAAGGTACTCATTGGACTTTGGGCCCCTTAGCGCAGTTAGGGTGCAAAAAAGTGCCACACATGTGGTACCGTTGTACTCAGGAGAAGTAGTATAATGTGTTTTGTGGTGTACTTTTACACACACCCATGCTGGGTGGGAGAAATATCTCTGTAAATGACAATTTTTTTATTTTGTTTACACACAATTGTCCATTTAGAGATATTTCTCCCACTCAGCATGGGTATGTGTAAAAATACACCCCAAAACACATTATACTACTTCTTCTGAGTACGGCGATACCACATGTGTGACACTTTTTTTGCAACCTAGGTGCGCTAATGGGCCTAACGTCCTAGGTCTCCTCCTGCCTATCCGCCATCTCCTCCTGGATGTCTGCTAGGTTCCTGAAACTAAATCTAGACAAAACGGAATTTATGATCTTCCCACCCCGGCCATCTACGAACCTCCCAGATGTGCATGTCACTGTTAACCACACTACCATTCGCCCTACCTCTAAAGCCCGCTGTCTGGGTGTCACCCTGGACTCCGCACTCTCCTTCACTTCCCACATCCAAAACCTCACAAAGTCCTGCAACTTCCACCTTCGTAACATCTGTAAGATTCGCCCTTTCCTGACCTCTGCCACCACCAAACTCCTCATCCATGCCCTCATAATTTCCCGCCTTGACTACTGCAATGCCCTGCTGAATTATCCACTGCTCCCATCGCTCCACCACGGCAGATCCCCTCCTAGAATCCCTCCACTGGTTTCCTATCCAGTCCAGAATCAGATTCAAGATACTGTATCTGACCTACAAATCTGTCCACAAAACCTGTCCAACCTACATTTCCGATCTTACTCAGAGGTACA
Organism: Hyperolius riggenbachi; assembly: GCF_040937935.1. Lineage (NCBI taxonomy): Eukaryota > Metazoa > Chordata > Amphibia > Anura > Hyperoliidae > Hyperolius > Hyperolius riggenbachi. Next base: position 56,533,441 of record NC_090647.1, read on the forward strand.
CACCTAGCCGCTCACTCCGCTCTTTCAATGAACTTCGCCTAACCGCCCCCCGCATCACCCAGTCCCATGCACGCCTCCAGGACTTCTCAAGAGCTGCTCCAACACTATGGAACTCCCTACCTCCACCCATTAGGGCAGCCCCCTCCTTCAACATCTTCAAGAAAGCCCTCAAAACTCACCTTTTCACTCTGGCCTACTACCCCTCACAAGTGCTCTAAACCTACAGCTGAACTCTGGTCCCCTACCATTCGTGTCCTTACCTCTCCCTCTAGATTGTAAGCCTTTGGGCAGGGTCCTCCTCCTTTTGTGTCCTACCTGATCTGGCACCTCCATTACTGTGAACCCATGCTATGCATCTGAGTGAACCTAACTTGCCTAATCTCCATGCTTCATCCAGTGACTGAATAAGCATTACCTTGTACTAATACTGTGCTGTGTGATCTGGTTTTCTTGTATTCCTGTATTGTCATATTGCTGTATGTCACCCCTAAATATTGTCTGTAACCTAAATTAATGTTCAGCGCTGCGTAATATGTTGGCGCTTTATAAATACAATAAATAAATAAATAAATAATAAATTCACAGGTCATTTTGAGGCATTTGGATTCTAGACTACTCCTCATGGTTTAGGGCCCCTAAAATGCCAGGGCAGTATAGGAACCCCACAAGTGACCCCATTTTAGAAAGAAGACACCCCAAGGTATTCTGTTAGGAGTATGGTGAGTTCATAGAAGATTTTTTTTTGTCACAAGGTAGCGGAAATTGACACTTTGTGAAAAAAAAAACAGTACAAATCAATTTCCGCTAACTTGTGACAAAAAATAAAATATTTTATGAACTCGTCATACACTTTAACAGAATACCTTGGGGTGTCTTCTTTCTAAAATGGGGTCACTTGTGGGGTTCCTATACTGCCCTGGCATTTTAGGGGCCCTAAACCGTGAGGAGTAGTCTTGAACCCAAATGTCTCAAAATGACCTATGAAATCCTAAAGGTACTCATTGGACTTTGGGCCCCTTAGCGCAGTTAGACTGCAAAAAAGTGCCACACATGTGGTACTGCTGTGCTCAGAAGAAGTAGTATAATGTGTTTTGTGGTGTATTTTTACATATACCCATGCTGGGTGGGAGAAATATCTCTGTAAATGACAAATTTTTGATTTTTTTTCACACACAATTGTCCATTTACAGAGAGATTTCTCCCACCCAGCATGGGTATGTATAAAAATATACCCCAAAACACATTATACTACTTCTCCTGAGTACGGCGATACCACATGTGTGACACTTTTTTGCAGCCTAGGTGCGCTAAGCGGTCCAACGTCCTATTCACAGGTCATTTTGAGGCATTTGTTTTCTAGACTACTCCTCACGGTTTAGGGCCCCTAAAATGCCAGGGCAGTATAGGAACCCCACAAGTGACCCCATTTTAGAAAGAAGACACCCCAAGGTATTCCGTTGGGTGTATGGTGAGTTCATAGAAGATTTTATTTTTTGTCACAAGTTAGTGAAAAATGGCACTTTGTGAAAAAAACAATAAAAATCAATTTCCGCTAACTTTTGTCAAAAAAATAAAATCTTCTATGAACTCGTCATACACCTAACAGAATACCTTGGGTTGTCTTCGTTCTAAAATGGGGTCACTTGTGGGGTTCCTATACTGCCCTGGCATTTTACGGGCCCAAAACCGTGAGTAGTCTGGAAACCAAATGTCTCAAAATGACTGTTCAGGGGTATAAGCATCTGCAAATTTTGATGACAGGTGGTCTATGAGGGTGCGAATTTTGTGGAACCGGTAATAAGCAGGGTGGCCTCTTAGATGACAGGTTGTATTGGGCCTGATCTGATGGATAGGAGTGCTAGGGGGGTGACAGGAGGTGATTTATGGGTGTCTCAGGGGGTAGTTAGAGGGGAAAATAGATGCAATCAATGCACTGGGGAGGTGATCGGAAGGGGGTCTGAGGGGGACTTGAGGGTTTGGCCGAGTGATCAGGAGCCCACACGGGGCAAATTAGGGCCTGATCTGATGGGTAGGTGTGCTAGGGGGTGACAGATGGTGACAGGAGGTGATTGATGGGTGTCTCAAGGTGTGATTAGAGGGGGTAATAGATGCAAGCAATGCTTGCGAGGTGATCAGGGCTGGGGTCTGAGAGCGTTCTGAGGGTGTGGCGGGTGATTGGGTGCCCTAGGGGCAGATAGGGGTCTAATCTGATGGGTAGCAGTGACAGGTGGTGACAGGGGGTGATTGATGGGTAATTAGTGGGTGTTTAGAGGAGAGAACAGATGTAAACAATGCACTTGGGAGGTGATCTGACGTCGGGTCTGCGGGCAATGTGATGGTGTGGGTGGGTGATCACATTGCCCGCAAGGGGCAGGTTAGGGGCTGATTGATGGGTGGCAGTGACAGGGGGTGATTGATGGGTGATTGACAGGTGATTGACAGGTGATCGGTGGGTTATTACAGGGAAGAACAGATGTAAATAATGCACTGGCGAATTGATAGGGGGGGGGGGGGTGTCTTAGGGCAATCTGAGCGTGTGGGCGGGTAATTGGGTGCTCGCAAGGGGCAGATTAGGGTCTAATCTGATGGATAACAGTGACAAGTGGTGATAGGGTGTGATTGATGGGTGATTGATGTGTAATTAGTGGGTGTTTAGAGGAGAGAACAGATGTAAACAATGCACTTGGGAGGTGATCTGACGTCGGGTCTGTGGGCGATCTGATGGTGTGGGTGGGGGATCAGATTGCTCGCAAGGGGAAGGTTAGGGGCTGATTGATGGGTGGCAGTGACAGGGGATGATGGATGGGTGATTGACAGGTGATCAGTGGGTTAATACAGGGGGCATAAATGCATACAGTACACAGGGGGGGGGGGGGTCTGGGGAGAATCTGATGAGGGGTGGGGGGGTGATCAGGAGTCCCCAGGGGGCAGTTTAGGGAATAAAAAAAAAATAGTGTTGACAGATAGTGACAGGGAGTGATTGATGGGTGATTAGGGGGCGTACGTACAAAAAGGGCGCCTGGACAAAAAGGGCGCGGGGTGTAAACTCTAAATAATAATTAATCATTAATAGGGTTTATAAAAATAGTGTGCTATATTTCGTTTACAAATAAAGTTTAACAAAATTATAAATCATTAAATAATGTTTATAAAATCGGAAATTGTGAAAACGTTAATCTTTCCTATTTGTAAAGTTAAACTTATAATTACGTTTATTAAAAAAACAATAATATATGTTTAATTGTTATAATTGTATATTATTGTGAATAACCTTCATTTATGGTTTGTTCTTATAATAAAATCTGAAAATATTCTTTATAACGATGATATAAATATAAGTACGTTCGTAATAAGTGTTGTAAAACATTAGTAATTATTACTAAAATTTTACTAAAACTATACCTAAGCCTACTCTTACACAGAACCCTCCCTGTACCTATCCCTAACCCCTAGACCCCCCTGTTGGTGCCTAAACCTAAGACCCCCCTGTTGGTGCCTAAACCTAAGACCCCCCTGGTGGTGCCTAAACCTTAGACCCCCCTGTTGGTGCCTAAACCTAAGACCCCCCTGTTGGTGCCTAAACCTAAGACCCCCCTGCTGGTGCCTAAACCTAAGACCCCCCTGTTGGTGCCTAAACCTAAGACCCCCCTGTTGGTGCCTAAACCTAAGACCGCCCCTGGTGGTGCCTAAACCTAAGACCCCCCTGTTGGTGCCTAAACCTAAGACCCCCCTGTTGGTGCCTAAACCTAAGACCCCCCTGTTGGTGCCTAAACCTAAGACCCCCCTGTTGGTGCCTAAACCTAAGACCCCCCCGGTGGTGCCTAAACCTAAGACCCCCCTGTTAGTGCCTAAACCTAAGACCCCCCTGTTGGTGCCTAAACCTAAGACCCCCCTTTATTATGTGGATAATAATGTTTTACTAATTAAGGATGCAAAAAATATTTTGCAATTTACGTAACGTACTGATGGCTTTATTTTGTGAATAATAATGTTTTTTATTATGTGGATAATAATGTTTTACAAATTGTGACTCCAAAAAATATATTGCAATTTACATTACGTACTGATCGCTTTATTTTGTGAATAATGTTTTAAAAACAGTAAGGGATAAAACTTTAAATAATGTTTTAATTATTTAAATAAGATAAATATATTTAGTATTTTCATAAACTTTATTCGGCACGGGTGCATTTTATAAACGTAAATCAACACAAGCTCAGTTATAAATCATTAAACAGCTCCGGGCGCCGTTTGTAAACTTTATTTAGCTCCGGGCGCCGTTTGTAAACTTTATTTAGCTCCGGCGCCCTTTTTTCCTGCTCGGCGCCCATTAAACGTTATTTATTATGGGAGTGAATGGCGGCGCCCTTTTTGTCCACTAGCTGCCTGCGCCCTTTTTTCCCAGCTCCGATTAGGGGGGTGATTGGATGCAAACAGTGGTCTGGGGGATGGGCAGGGGGGGGGTCTGAGGGGTGCTGTGGGCGATCGTGGGGCAGATCAGTGTGTTTGGGTGCAGACTAGGGTAGCTGCAGCCTGCCCTGGTGGTCCCTCGGACAATGGGACCACCAGGGCGGGAGGCAAGCTGTATAATACGCTTTGTATACAATACAAAGCGTATTATACACTTTGTATGCGGCGATCTGGACGCTAGTAACCCGCCGGCGCTTCCGAACGTCCGGCGGGTTACAGCGCGAGGAGGGCGGAGCCTGTCGCTGGCGCCTGATCGTGTCACGTGTGACGCGATCGGCGCATAACCATGCCCGCAGCTGCCAACGCCGATGGGCGTATTGCGGTCGTTTAGGCCCAGTCCTTGCCGCCGCCCATCGGCTGTGGGCGGTCGGCAAGTGGTTAACAGGCTTAAGGGAGCACCAGGTAAGTATGGTACCTAAGACGCTTCTTGTCTCAGGTACACTTTAACCCCCTTAAGTCCGCCTAACGCCAATGGGCGTCAAGTCCTGGGGCAGGGTTTTGCAGGAGATCGCGCTCGCCAATGCGCGCATCTCCGCATGAATGACGGAGCTCCACTCCGTCATCAGTATCCCAGCGGCGATCACCGTTAGGAGACTGTTAGACGGCAAAACCGCCATCTATTTACATTGTTCAGCTCTGAAATCTAAGGCAGCGCTATACTGGGGACAGCCGTGTCACAGGCTGTCCCCTCCAGAGGCTCAGTCAGGGGTGATTGGCTGTCATAGGCTGATGCCTATGACAGCCGATCACAGTGATTGGCTGGCGGGAAGAGGGAGAGAGGGCTGGCCACAGTATAATAAAAAAAAATTAACTAATTTTTTTTTAAATTTTATTTAAAAAAAGGAAATAAATATTTACAGGGGTGGGGGGGGAAATCACTTGTGTGCTGAGTTGTGCGGCCCTGCAGCGAGGCCTTAAAGCTGCAGTGGCCTAATTAACAAAAAATAGCCTGGTCACTAGTGGGGTGTAAGCCCAGGGTCCTCAAGAGGTTAAGCTAAGCAAAGAGACCCTCACCCCCATTTCCCCAACAACAGTTCCCATTGCCAATAAACACTACCCCACTGCTCCCCGGGGCCCTGGTCTAGTGCTCTCCCTTGTATGATCTGTGATGTTCTGCCTGACTGCTCCCCTCACTCCCTCGGATCAGATGTGCCCTGCTCATGCCTTCTCATGCTGTGCAGTTTGCCCCTCCTGTCCTCTCTCTCCCTCCCTCCCTCCCATGTAGGATTCAAGCAGTGGCAGTCACTCACCCGTTGATCCCGTAGACAGCGGCTGTGGTCTACAGTGACGGTGCTGCCTGGAAATTTACACTGCTCCACATGCGCAGTAATCCTGTACTGCAAGATTTCCTATTCTGTTATGCTGAACTACCTCTGTGTCAAATTGCAGCCCCCAAATACCCGCTGGTTCCCGAGATATGTTTGTTTGATCTATCTCGGGAATAGAGATGGCCCGGACTGTTCGCCACGGAGCAGTATTCTGCAAACATCGGCTGTTTGCATTCGTGGTGAACAGCAAACATTTGGCGTGTTTGATTCGCCCCCTATACATCATCATTGAGCTAAACTTTGACCCCTTACCTCACAGTGAGCAGACACATGGCAGCCAATCCGCTAGCACCCCTTCCTGGGCCCCCCACCCCCCCTGTCAAAAAGCAGTAGTGGTGGCCATATTGGATCAATTATCTGCTGGCTGCTGACTGTTGGTGAGAGCAGGATCAGAGTTGCCGCAGATAGGCAGGGAAAGCATTAGCTAGGCCTGTGTTCTTGTTCCTCACTTGCTGTGAAAGCACTTCAAACATCCCTATTGAGGGCTAGCACATTGGTTTCCTGTTTTTTTGTGTGTGTGACACTCCATAGCCCACTGACACCCAGAACTGTGTGCACACTTCTGCTGTTGCCTCATTAAGTTACAGGTACAGAACCACTTCAGAGACACTCCACAGCCCACTGACACCCAGAGCTGTGCATAATGTGATTCCTGCCCTTTAGGGTTTAAAACCCAACTTTGCGTCAACTCCGTAATTTTTGGTAAAACTTTTGCCATGGATCCCCCTCTGGCATGCCACAGTCCAGATGTTAGACCCCTTGAAAAAAACTTTTCCATCACTTTCGTGGCCAGAAACAGTCTTTGTAGGTGTAATAGATAGCGGAGATACCGCCGCAGAGACGAGCAGCATGGCGGCTATCTTCGCGTATCAGCCGGCGGCCTCGGCCGCGCAGTTACATGCTGGTGCTCTGCCTGGTCCTTCTATTGCACATAGATTGAGGGCTATGCGCGCCTCGCGCACCAAGCGACAGGACCTTTATGCGAATAGAAGGGGAGTCAGCTGACTCCAACGGTACTTTGGATTTGCTGAGTGATGGGGGCGGCGCTGCGGAGCATTTCTGTATATATAGTACTGGGCTGTCAGTTGCTCCGTGTCTGCTGTTGCGAATGCTAACGTGTTAGCGCTCAGACCCTAGTCAGATCCCAAAGTGTGCTAGAACCAGCTGGAGCTGGGGATCCACACTTAGCCAGATTCTGTTGATAGCTTAAAGTACTAATTGCATTGTATTATCTGTTAAGACCTTCTGCTTCCTTTGACTATTCTCCTGCTTGTTGGTTCTGTACCTCTGCTCATCTGATTCCTGTTGCCGACCCTGCCTGAACGTGACACTGAATCAGCCTTCTGGCCTAGTGCACACCAGAGCGGTTCTGCTGCGGTTTGCGATCCGCTTGCGGGTGCGGATCCGCTAGGGTAATGTATTTTAATAGGCTGGTGCACACCAGAGCGGGAGGCGTTTTGCAGAAACGCATACTCCTGGGCTGCTGCAGATTTTGGATTGCGGATGCGTTTCTGCCTCAATGTTAAGTATAGAAAAACCGCAAACCGCTCTGAAAAACGGCACTTCAGAGCGGTTTGCCAGGCGTTTTTTGTTACAGTAGCTGTTCAGTAACAGCTTTACTGTAACAATACATGAAATCTACTACACCAAAAACGCTTCACAAAACCGCAAAACGCTAGCTGAAACGCTACAGAAAAATAAGAAAAAGCTTTTCAAAATCTGCTAGCATTTTGCGGATCTGCTAGCGGTTTTTGGTGTGCACCGGGCCTCTGTCTTTGTACCTTATCTGTCCATACGTTGCCAACTCTGCTTGTCTGACCCTCCTGTCCTCACCAGTGGGCCTAGCCACTGGTGAGGGATCTGTAAGAGTCTTCACCTGCTCCTCAGGTGAAGCTCAGCTGCAGCATTGTCTGTAACACCTGCTCCTCAGGTGTCCACTAGCTGCAGTATAGTCTTAATCGCCTGCTCCTCAGGTGATCATCCTGTGCAGCACTGTCTGTAACACCTGCTCCTCAGGTGTCCACTGGCTGCAGTATAGTCCTATTCACCTGCTCCTCAGGTGATCATCCTTTGTAGCACTATCAGTGGTCCCTGCTCCTCAGGCGTCCACTGACTGCAGTTCAGTCTGAATCACCTGCTCCTCAGGTGATCACTGGCTGCAGTACTGTCTGAGTCACCCGCTCCTCGGGAGATCTCCTCTTCCTCATTACTGTTGCACCAAACACTATCTCACATTGGTTGTCCTGTGTCTGGCTATACTAGCATTATTGGTGATTCTGCAGATCACCACATAATCAGGTATAGCATCTGTATTATTGGTGATACTGCAGATCACCAATAATCAGAAAATCTGTTTTGCTGACACCAATCGTTACAGTAGGTTTAAAAATTCACCTGCCCATTGCAGTCTATGGCGGTTCGTCAGATTCGCCTGTTCGCAAATATTTTCGGAAGTTCGCGTTTGCGAACAGAAAATTCTGTGTTTGCGGCATCTCTACTTGGGAACTATCAGGGTTTGAGGGCTGCAAATTGGCACAAAAGTATTTATTCATACCCTCAAAATTTGGGGAGTGCAGGAGGTGTGGCTGTGGAGATATTTCATTTATTTATACTTGCCACTGCACATGCGTATTGCTCAGACTAGAAGGCAGCTCTAGGGCAGCACAATCGGACATTACAATGGCATTCTTCTATGTTGTAAGGTTCCTCACTTGATGACATCATCATGCCTTATCACTTAAAGCAGTAGGATTAGCCCATACTATGCCAGGGGGGAAAAACACATATATAAGCAGATAAATACTTGAGCTACTTACATAACACATAACACAGTATTGTACTGTCCACGTTTTGATTTCAGTGAATTTTAGTTAGTAAATGAAGACAATTCTGTTCCTGGTGGGAACCATATCTTTTGCCCACCGTTTGAGGCTAAATACTGAAGTCATTTCTTACCTTAACTTTTTTTTTCTCCTCCAATCGCTGAGTCACCTCAGCCTTGCTTGTAAACACAAGTGAGCAGAGGATCATGTTTTAGCTAGGCAGCTAGGTAGGGAAATAAAGGGAAGAGAAGGAATATATTATAGATAAAAAGAACTCCGAGCATGTAACTGAATGGCAATGGCTATTAAAGGGCCAGTGCTCCTAAGGTTTGTGATAACTCCAAACCATAACAGCAGAAAAAGTTTTGAAAGTTTTGAATGCAGGATTAGCATCTTTATCACTTAATACTGAGTGACCAGTTGCTGTTGAAATTTGATTTTTATGGTGACAATACCGCAGAAAAATGCTGTCACTGTAATGTAAACCACAGCCGCTGTCAACAGGACTGACGTTCAGTGACTGCCGCTGCTTGAATCCTACATGGGAGGAAGAGAGAGGATGGAGGGGAAAACTGCACCGCATGAGAAGGGATGAGCAGAGGCTGATCCGAGGGAGGGGAGCGCAGTATCTGTTGGCACTTGCCAGGGGTACATTCAGGAAGCAGGGGCCACCGGCCCTGTGTATGTGCTATGCAGCTAATGAGCAGGGGCCGGCCCGGATTTACATCACAGGAGCCTAAAGGCACAGATGTACTGGCACCCTAGACTTCACCCTCCATGAACCTACAAACCCCCACCAAACCGCGCCACAAGTGTGCTGGCTGGCCCAGCTGTTACTTCTCCTTTACTTCCCTTGTCCATCATATGTAGCTACAGGTGTCCCCTAGCATTAGATAACCAGTGGTACCCTCAGTAATCCTACTAATATAATAAATGGGAAAGTTTGGATGTTTGGATGTTTGTTACTCGATCACGCAAAAACGGCTGAACGGATTTGAATGAAATTTGGCACACACATAGTACATTACCTGGAATAAAATAAAGGATACTTTTTATTCCCATAACCAAAAAGGGGGTGGAGACAAATACAAATTTCACTGGAAAATGTAAACTGCAGCCATTCTTACACTGTTACACTGGAGGTGTGTTTAGCTTCTAAGGGTACAATGGTTAATTTGCATATATTCAGCAGTGATGCACTGGGAGACATCTCAAGCTCACTCCAACCTGAATTATCGCAAAACCTTCTGTTTTAAGAAAGCAAACTTTTGTTTTTCTTAACATCTTAGTAAGGGGGCTTTTAGGACCATTGTAGTCACTTACACACTCCAATGAGTTCTGGGTCACCATGAGCTTGCTGGTTAGTCTGTACCTCGGTGTTACAAGCCCTACTCCATAGAGCCAAATTAATCCATGCCATGCACTGATGAGAATCAAACAATCTGAAACAGTCTGTATGCATGTTGGATTATTATGGCTCTGTACAAATTAACAAGCTAACACATCATTGCATTCCAGCGGTTCTGGAGGTGTGTTTAGCTTCTAAGGGTAACAATGGTTAATTTGCATATATTCAGCAGTGATGCACTGGTAGACATCTCAAGCTCACTTCAACCTGAATTATTGCAAATTCTTTCTGTTTTAAGAAAGCAAACTTTTGTTTTTCTCACACTGTTAATGGTAGGGTTCTCAAACTTTGCACAGTTGGTCGTTGGGTGACTGGAATTAATATTCAGAAAAGTGGTTGGAGCCTATAAAAGCAAATCAAAATTAACCTATTGATTTTCAAGGGAAATATTTACATTTCTGCCATTCTTGCACTGTTAATGGCACAAGCCTCAAACCTGGTATAGTTGATCATTGGGTGGCTGGGGTTCAATTTCAGAAAGGGGGTGGAGCCACAAATAGCCAATCAGATTTGTTTCATTCCAATGCAAATTATTGTTGCCAAACACCGCAAAGTTTAAAAACTTGGTAATTGAGTAATTGATTAATTGTGTGTTAGGGTTAGGAAAGTGGGCACAGCCAACACCAGCCAACTACATAAGTGGGCAACGCAGGGTCATAAGTGGGCGGAGACAAATACAAATTTTACTGGGAAAATGTAAACAGCAGCCATTCTTACACTTTAATGGTAGGGTTCTCAAACTTTGCACAGTTGGTTACTGGGTGACTGGGATTAATATTCAGAAAAGTGGGTGGAGCCTACAAAAAACAATCAAAAATTACCTATTGATTTTTCAGGAGAATATTTTATTGCTGCCATTCTTGCACTGTTAATGGCACAAGCCTCAAACCTGGTACAGTTGATCAATGCGTGACTGGGGTTTAAATTTATATAAGGGGGTGGAGTCCCACACAGCCAATCTGATTTGTTTCATTTTAATGCAGGTTATTGATGCCAAAGACCGCAAAACTCACAAACTTGGTCATTGAGTAATTGATTAATTGTTTGTTAGGGTTAGGAAAAGTGGGCGCAGCCAACACCAGCCAAATACATAATTGGGCAATGCTGGGTCATCAGTAGGCAGAGACAAATACAAATTTCACTGAGAAAATGTAAACGGCAGCAATTCTTACACTATTAATGGTAGGGTTCTCAAACTTTGCACAGTTGGTCACTGGGTGACTGAGATTAATATTCAGAAAAGTGGGTGGAGCCTACAAAAGCCAATCAAAATCCACCTATTAATCTTTAAGGGGAATATTTAATTGATGCCATTCTTGCACTATTAATCACCTGTACCTGGTACAGTTGGCCATTGGGTGATTGGGGTTCAAATTCAGAAAAGGGGTGGAGCCACATCCAATCAGATTTATTTTATTTCAATGCAAGTTATTGATGCCAAAGACCGCAAAGCTCACAAACTTGGTCAATTAGTAATTTTGTGTTAGGGTTAGAAAAAGTGGGCGAAGCCAACACCAGCCAAATACATACCTGGGCAACGCCGGGCAATCAGTGGGCGGAGACAAACACAAATTTCACTGGGAAAATGTAAACTGCAGCCATTCTTACACTATTAATTGTAGGGTTCTAAAACTTTGCACAGTTAGTCACTGGGTGACTGGGATTAATATTCAGAAAAGTGGGTGGAGCCTACAAAAACCAATCACAATTCACCTATTGATTTTCAAGGCAAATATTTAATTGCTGCCATTTTTGCACTGTTAATGGCACAAGCCTCAAACCTGGTACAGTTGATCATTGGGTGACTGGGGTTAAATATTTAGAAAAGGGGTGGGGCCACAAACAGCGAATCAGATGTGTTTCATTTGAATGAAAATTATTCATGCCAAAGACCACAAATCTCACAAACTTGGTCATTGACTATTGACAATTGTGTGTTAGGGTTAAAAAAAAAGTGGCCACAGCCAACAGCAGCCAAATACTTACCTGGGAAACATTAGGACATCAGTAGGTGGAGAAAAATACAAATTTCACTGCCAGAATGTAAACTGCAGCCATTCTTACACTGTTAATGGCAGGGTTCTTAAACTTTGCACAGTTGGTCACTGGGTGACTGGGATTAATATTCAGAAAAGTGGGTGGAGCCTACACAAACTAATCAAAATTCACCTATTGATTTTCAAAGGAGTGGAGCCACAGCCAATTAGATTTATTTCATTTCAATGCCAATTATTGATGCCAAAGACCGCAAAGCTCACAAACTAGGTCATCATTGAGTAATTGTGTGTTAGGATTAGAAAAAGTGGGCAGAGCTAACACTAGCCAATTACATACCCGGGCAACGCCGGGCGACCAGCTAGTAAGTAGTAATAAGTAGTTAGTGGTGCCCCCCACTGAAGGGAGAGCTCGTTAGTGGAATGCAGAGAGCTGGGTGAGTAACCTCTCATTTATGCTCTGCTCAGGACTCTGCATAGGGAAGGAGGGAGAGAGGCACTAGGGGAAGGGAGTGAGCCACCTTTCCATTATCAGGCGCCTGTTGGCCCTTGCCTACAGTGCCTTATGGTAGATCCGGCCCTGAGCAGGGGCACTGGGAGCAGCAGGGTGAGAACAGTTGCCAGGGTCTTGCGGTGTGGGGGTTCCTGCAGAGGTCAGGGGTCCTGGGGTTATCGTCCCCTTTGTCTCTATGGCAGTGCTATCCCTGTGTACAGATATCATAGAGAGAGAGAGCGAAACAGAGAGGGAGAGATGTTTCAGTCAAGTTTGGACTTGCTTTAGTTCTAATTCTGTTTGATTACAAAAAGCTGCATTGAGATCATGCGTATAACTGGTTCCTCCCCCTGGTTTCTGGGAATCGAAACCATTCACTTTTGTTTCTTCATTCTGCTGCAAGCGATGGCGTCTGCTGTTCTGAGCAAGGAGCTGGAGTGTCCCGTCTGTCTGAACATTTATACGGATCCTGTAACCCTGAGATGTGGTCACAACTTCTGCCGGGTCTGTATTGATCGTGTGCTGGATTCACAGGAGGTCTCTGGAGATTATTCCTGTCCTGAATGTAGAGAGGAGTTTATGGAGCGGCCCGAACTGCAGACAAACATTGCTCTGAGAAACGTATCCGAACATGTCCTGTCTACTCAGCAAGATCAGGACGAGGCCGGAATCCTTTGTACATACTGTATGCATTGTCCTGTACCTGCTATTATGTCCTGCCTGCTGTGTGAGGCTTCTCTGTGTGATAATCACCTGAAAGTCCACAGCAAGGCACCAGAACACTTCTTATGTGCCCCCACCACCTCTCTGGAGAACAGGAAATGTTCCGTCCATAAGAAGATCCTAGAGTATTATTGTACTGAGGATGCTGCTTGTGTCTGTGTGTCCTGCTATGTGATTGGGGGACATGTGGGACATAAGATGTTGTCACTGGATGAGGCCTCTGAGAAGAAGAAGAAGAAGCTGAGAAATGTTCTGCAGAAAAGGATGGCAGAGACAAAGAAGGCTGAGGAAAAAGTCCAGAGTCTGGAGGAACGCAGGAGAAAAGCACAAAAAAAAGCAGATGGTGAAGCAGAAAGAGTCACTGTCCTGTTTAAAGACCTCAGGAAACGGCTGGAGGACCTTGAGAAGAGAGCCCTGAGTGACATCGCGATACAGGCAGAGCAGGTGGTGAAATCATATGATGATGTAATTAGGCAGCTGGAAATAAAGAAAAAAGTCCTGTCCAAGAAGATACGTCACATCAAGAAACTGTGTAAAACGACTGATCCGCTAATTGTCTTGCAGGAATCAGACACAGGTGACTTGTGTGACACAGAGGAGGGAGATGAGGACAGCGAATCAGACACAGGTGACTTGTGTGACACGGATGAGGGAGAAGATGACAGCGAATCGGACGCAGGTGACTTGTGTGACACGGAGGAGGAAGATGAGGACAGCGAATCAGACACAGGTGACTTGTATGACACGGAGAACTGGGAGAGACATGATAAACAGCTCTATAATGGAGGAGATCTGGATGTGGCCAGCATTTCACAAACATTACACACAGGACTAACTGATATCACGTCTGAGGTAACTGGAGGAATCTATATACAGCCTGCAGACATATTACTGGATGTAACCACATCTGGTGATAATCTGCGTATAGAAGATGACAGGAAAACTGCATGGTATTCAGAAAGATGGACATATTATGATGAAACACCAGAGAGATTTCACGAATCTCCTCAGGCCATAAGCAGCCAGAGCTTCTCCTCAGGGCGACATTACTGGGAAGTGGATGTTAGTAAATCGTCTAATTGGAGAGTCGGGATGTGTTACCCCAGTATAGCCAGGGAAGGGAATGAGTTACAGATTGGATGTAATAACAACTCCTGGGGTTTGTGTGGATACGAGTACAATAATAAGTATTACGTCAGACATGACTGTAAGAAGATCCGGTTACCTGACAAGACCCCCAGAGATACAGTCAGGATATATCTGGATTATGACGCTGGGCAGATCTCGTTTTATGACCTGTGTGGGCGTGGCCCTACCAGACACCTCCACACTTTCAATGCCACCTTCACTGAACCCCTGCATGCTGTATTATGTGTGGAGGATGGCAAAATAAAGATATCTGGTGGGAGTCAGGGGGTGTGAGAGATCCACCCACTGGTGACATCACAGGGATAGAATTGTGATTGGCTCATTGTCCAGCCAATACTATTACTCACTAGCTCTTAGAGATGGGAAGTTCGGATCTTTTCAATGATCCGGATGATTCGAATCGGATCATTGAAAAGATCCGGATCTTTGATCCGAATCTCGGATCATTTGACTACTGAAGCATTTCGGGGGTGAAATGACTAGCAGGACAGGAGAAGGAGAGGGGGGTGGACACACAGAGAAGGGGAGAAGATGGACAGAGGGCAGGGAGTGGACGGAGGAGGGACGAGCAGAGAGCAGAAATGTTTTTTTGCACACAATACCCACATGCTGCAATCATATGCTTTACATATATTTCACCTATATGCTCATCTGTGTACTTTGCATGCAAACGTCGCACAGTGAAAGGAAGCATTCCCCAAAGTACAGTGCAGCTGTTTAGGAGGATATATTGCCCTGCAATCACATTGCCTGCAAAGGTGCTGAGCTGAGCCAAAAGCTTCTCATGTGATCACTGTGCACAACTAGGAACAGACAGCCTATAATGAGCAGCACATTGCAGCCAGTATGTGTGCTCTACATATCTGGCAGTGGCACCGATGTCCCCTCTCTCTCATCTACCTGCTGTCCCTGCAAGGCTGCCTCCCATCCAACAGAGCGATCCATCTCAGCTCTGCTTCCAGGACCCCGCTGCCCGCTGAGAGGGGGCGTGTCACTCATGGCCCCGCCCCTTTTGCGATCCGAATCACTCATTTTGATGATTCGGATGATTCGACTCACAAAATAGATTCGAATCAAAGATCCGAATCGTTCATGATCCGGACAACACTACTAGCTCTCTGATTTCCAGTGACAATTCCTGTTTTCAGTCATGAATAATTATATCCTGAAATTCTCATTTATTACAATTAAATTGTATTTGTTTATCTGTAACTGATAATAATCTATATACTCTTTATAACTTCCAGTGATGAGCTGCATGCAATATGGTAAAATGTAATATGAAAGAAGTTATTTTTCTATAGCTTGTTCTGATATTCTAAAGTTATATATAAATAAATAGGTTATAAACATGATAAACAGGAAGCATTTTTTCATGAATATAACTACGGTATTTACTGCCTGTGTCCTGCAGGGGGAGCCTCAGACAGTCCATTGACTTTTATACAGTTTTGTTTATTATATGGATGAATAATGAGATGCAAATATTTCCGAGTTCATGCAGATTTATGTACATTTTTATGCAAATATATGCAGCTTGAAAATGGATCAATAAATTTTAACCTGAGTGGGACTTGATTGGTCTATTTTGAAGCTGCACTTATTTGCATAAAAATGTACATATTTCTGCATGAACCCGGAAATATTTGCATCTCAACGATCATCCCTAGTTTATTAATTCTGTAATGAGACATCCCCAGACTGCAGACCAACTAACATTGGAGGGACACAACCCTCTGTATAGATATGTGCCCGTGTATAACACAGCAATTGCAGTTGAATGCAGCGATCACCAGGAAATAGCGAGAGATGCCTCTATATAAACAGGTATTTTATTTTATTTATTGTATTTATAAAGCACCAACATATTACGCAGCGCTGGAATGTATTGTATATATTTGTTTTCCTGCTACCACTATGTCCTGATATGACCCAAGCCATGGTCGCAGTGATCACCAGCACATAGAAGGAGGTGGTGCTATATTAGCATGCATTTTATATATAACTGTTCTCCAACCACCACTATGTCCTGATGTGACCTAGAACATGGCTGTAGTGACCACCAGCACATAGCAGGAGGAATTGATATTTTTACTATGTATTTTATAAATAACTGTTCTCCAACCACCACTATGTCCTGATATAACCCAAGCCATGATCGCAGTGATCACCAACACATAGCAGGAGTTGATGCCATATTAGCATGTATTTTATATATATCACTGTTCTCCAACCACCACTATGTCCTGATGTGACCTAGACCATGGCTGTAGTGACTACCAGCACATAGCAGGAGGAATTGATATTTTGACTGTGTATTTTATAAATATTGTTCTCCAGTCACCACTATGTCCTGATATGGCCAGCTGATGACTGAAGTGAACAGCACCATATAGCAAGGAGTGCTGCTATATAACTATGTATTTTATAAGTAACCATTCTCCAGCCCCCACTATGTCCTGATATGACTCAGGAGTCAGGCCATGGTGGCCTTGCTGTGATTACCAGCACATAGCAGGAGGTATTGCTATATTTTACTGTGTATTTTATATATAATTGTTCTCCAATCACCACTATGTCCTGATATGGCCCAGGTCTCCTGATATGGCCCAGGTCATGGCTGAAGTGATCACCAGCATATAGCAGGAGGAGCTGCTATTTAACTATGTATTTTATAAATAGCCATTCTCCAGCCACCACTATGTCCTGATATGGCCCAGGTCATGACTGCAGTGATCACCAGCACATAGCAGGAGGCATTGCTTTATAACCATGTATTCATTCAGTTGTGTAGGGCCTGCAGTTGCAACCAAGATCAGGTCTGTGCTCTTCAGGGGGCCTGGATGGACTCCAGTACAAATACTTTCTTCCCTCCTAATACTGTTGTCACTTTACACTACTCACACAGGGTGTGGCCTGCAGTGCACTGTGCAGATATATATGCTCCTCCCCCTGCTGGTGCTACGCACAGCACAGAGGGTAAGTGCTCCTGACTCCCCCTTTGTGCCTCAATTTGAACTCAAATATCTATGTCCATGCCTCTTAATGGACCCCGCACATGGCAAGGGACCCCCAGAGCCACTTCCGTGCTAATATTAAGACCCCCCGGCCTGCTGGCTCCAGAGATTCATATTCAATATTTTGGAAACCAACAGGGCTGGGGGTCTACAACTTTACACAGAGGAGGCTTGTAGAGTCCCCTCCCTAGTCCCTACCCTCCAATTTTGGGCTCTGTAGGGGGTCCCAGGGAGAAATTAAGGTTCACATATCAGTAATAAGGGCTCTTTTACACTACATGTGATTCAGATTTTTTATGCAATTAAAAGAAGTCCTGCATGCTGCGTTTTTCTTCTTGTGTTGCAAGCATCCAGAGAGGGCCAGTGCACACCAAGAAGCACTAGCGTAATGGCAAACGCTCAGCGCTTTTTAAAGGTGATTTTCCTAGGTGATTCTAGACATGTGCCTAGCAATTTTGTAAGCATGCCTAGCGATTTTTGGAGCGTTTTGGTGTAGCGTTTTTTATTTTTTGTTACAATAGAGCTCTAACTGAATAGCTTCTGTAACAAAAACGCTCGGAAAATCACTATGATCTAGCGCTTTTCAGAGCGATTTTCCACTTTCTTATACTTTAACATTGAGGCTGAACCGCCTCAGAAATCAGCAAAAATGCTGCAGGTCCAGGACCCGCGTTTGCGTCTCGGAGAAAATAACATCACTCTTGTGTGATCCATCCCATTCAAATACCGGTACATTAGCCAAGTGCTTTTGAAAGTGATGGCGTTTTTAAAAGCGCTCAGAAGCGCTCTTGGTGTGCACCAGCCCTAAATATTGGAAATCAGAATTGAGATTTGCAATGTAAATGAGGCCTCAGGCGTGATGATAAGCAAAAATGGCAATATTCTTTTCGCATAACTTTTTGCAAAAATAATGTTAAATCCGATTTTCGAGCGAAAATTCCATCGAAAATAAGATTTGTTATTTTTTGTGTTTATCGCAAATGTTCGTGGTAAAAATATTGTGTTTTCACAGCAAAAATATCTATTTTTCACATTTTTGCGAAAAACAGAAAACGACACAAATACAACCTATTTTTGGCAAACATTTTCTCGAAATGAAAATTGGATTTTCGATGCGAAAATGAATTTGGCGAAAATTTGCAAGCAACATTGTTCAGGAGGAGCAAAATCTGAAACAGTCCCTGATCCAACATTTCAGCCTACAGATGGATGCAGCCTACATGCATGTCAGACCACACAGACATCAGCCAGATAACGGAAGTGAGAGGGTAGGAACCAAGGTGCAGTAATAAGCAGTTGGGGGGGGGGGGGGGGGGACGGTCCGGCGCCAGCCATCAGCTGTTAGTAGCACCATCGGATTACCGGAGGGGAGGAGCAAATATTGCTGCAGTGCAGGGTACATTGCCAGGCCCCCTGTGAGCAGTGGGACGTGTCCCATATGAGTCCGAAGGAAGCAACTCAGCAGCTAATACGATCTTACAGTGTCTGGCCAGGACACTCCACCTTTAGGCCTCTTTTCCATGGACTGTTGAACTGTGTGCTCAGCAAGCAGTTGCCAGGCTGCAGTTATCAGGCAGCAGTGAGCAGTTACCAGGCAGCAGCAAGCAGTTGTGAGTTTGAGAGGCATTTCACTTGTATCAGTAGTTCGTGGAAAAGAGGCCTTAAAGGGGCACTACAGCGGAAAAAAACAGTAAAATGTAAATATGTGCAAACATATACAAATAAGAAGTACATTTTTTTTCCCAGAGTAAAATGAGCCATAAATTACTTTTCTCCTATGTTGCTGTCACTTACAGTAGGTAGTAGAAATCTGACAGAAGTGACAGGTTTTGGGCTAGTCCATCTCTTTATAGGGGAGTCTTAGGGATATATTTATTTTCAAAAGCACTTAGTGAATGGCAGTTGCACTGTCCAACTGCCAAAAAACTGTTTAAGGAGCAGGGAAGCTGGCCAGCATCATTGTTTAAATCCTTTTTAGGGAATATCTTTATAAAGAATAAAAGCCTTGCTGAGAATCCCCTATGAAGAGATGGACTAGTCCAAAACCTTGCACTTCAGATTTCTACTGTAAGTGACAGCATTATAGGAGAAAAGTAATTTATGGATCATTTTACTCTGGAAATAATGTACTTCTTATTTGTATATGTTTTCACATATTTTAAATTTTACAGTTTTTCACTGTAGTGCCCCTTTAACCACTTAAAGAACCTCTGTCACGAAAATCTTAAAGTTTAAAATATATGTAAACATACACAAATAAGAAGTACGTTTCTTCCAGAGTAAAACAAGTCATAAATTACTTTTCTCCTATGTTGCTGTCACTTTCACTTACAGTAAGTAGTAGAAATCTGACATTACCGACAGATTTTGGACTTGCCCATCTTTTCATGGGGGGGGGGGGGGGGTTGTCAGGGTTTTTGTCATTTTTAAAAGCACTTAGTGAATGGCAGTCCAACTCCGTCCAACTGGCACAAAAGTGTGCAGAGAGGCTGGCCAGCATCTTTGTATAAATCCTTTTCAGGGATTGTCCTTATGAAGAATAAAGGCCATGCTGAGAATCCCCCATGAAGAGATGGACTAACCCAAAACCTGTCGGTAATCTCAGATTTCTACTACCTGCTGTGACAGCAACATAGGAGAAAAGTAATTTATGGCTCATTTTACTCTGGAAGAAATGTACTTAAATTTTAAGATTTTTGCGACAGGTACTCTTTAAAGAGAACCAGAGATGAATCAAAGAAAAGCTTTTATACATACACGGGGCTTCCTCCAGCCCCATACGCACGGATCGCTTCCACGCCGCCGCCCTCCGCTGCCTGTATCCGCCGGTACCGGGTCCCCTAATTTCCGCCAGTCGGCCGGCGGACGCGGCCGATTGTCCACATCACAGGGGCTCCCTCCATATACTTACGCGTGAGGCTGCATACTGCGCAGCCGCATGCGTAAGGGTATATCGGGAGCCCCTGTGCATGCGGAAAATTAGGCGCATCCGCCGGAAGTGATGGGACCCGGTACCGGCGATAGAGGAAGCGATCCAGGCTTATGGGGCTGGAAGAAGCCCCAGGTATGTATAAAAGCTTTTTCTATTTTTACGGTTCATTCCTCTCTGGTTCCCTTTAAGGACCACGGGCTTAATCCCCCCAAAGACCAGGCCATTTTTTATAAAATAGGCCACTGCAGCTTAGGGCTCGCTGCAGGGCCGCACAACTCAGCACACAAGTGATTCCCCCCCCTTTTCTGCCCACCAACGGAGCACTCTTTTGGTGGGGTCTGATCACTCCCCCAATGGTTATTTATTTTTATATAATTATTTATTTCATTATTTTTCTGTTAAATTTTACTATTTTTGATTTATTTTTATACCCGTCCCCCCCCTGCCAGTGCCAGCCAATCACCATGATCAGCTGTCATAGGCATCAGCCTATGACAGCCGATCACTCTTACACAGCTGTCTCCAGTACAGCGCTGTACTAAGTAAGTAGACGGCGGTTTCGCCGTCTAACAGTCATTGAGCGGCGATCGCTGCTGGGAGACTGAAGGCAGAGCGGAGCTTTATCATCCAAGCGGAGACGCGTGTGCATAGGCGCGTGTGATCTCCTGCAAAACACGCCCCCAGGGCTGCACGCCAATCGGCGTTAGGCGGTCCTGGGGCTGGCGCCTATGGGTGTGGACGTGGTCTCCTAGAGGTTAAAGGACACCTGAAGCGAGGGGTATATGGAGGCTGCCATATTTATTTCCTTTAAAGCTATACCAGTTGCCTGGCTGTCCTGCTGATCCTATACCTTTAATACTTTCAGCCACAGCCCCTGAACAAGCATGCAGCAGATCAGGTGTTTCTGACATTATTGTCAGCCCTGGCAAGATTAGCTGCATGCTTGTTTCTGGTGTGATTCAGGCATTACTGCAGCCAAATAGACCAGCAGGGCTGCCAGGCAACTAGAATTGTTTATCAGGAAATAAATATGGAGGCCCCCATACTCTTCTCGCTCCAGGTGTCCTTTAGTTCGCACCTGGTCACCCTATCATTCCTGGTCAGTCCAGCTCTGGGCCCACCCGGTCACGCCCCTTTTTGCTTAGGTGTGCTCAGTTCTCAGGTTATTTGATAAAGAGGGAGGTGGTCAAGTAGCTGTACTGGGCACACGTTATGCATACCTCCAACATTTTTAAATTAGACATCGAGACACTTAGGCCACACCCCTAACCACACCCCCAACTCACACCTACCATAACATTTTTTGAAGATTTTTTTTTTTAATATCGTATCCCCTTATATTTTTAAATAAATATTTCCATCGTATACCCTGCCCGTGGGTGGGGAGAAGGGTGAGGATGACCGTGGGTGGGGTGGAGAGTGAGGATGGCAGTGAGTGGGGAGGAGGGTGAGGATGGCCGTGGGTGGGGAAGAGGGTGAGGATGGCCGTGGATGGGGAGCAGGGGAGGAGGGTGAGGATGGCGAGGATGGCCGTGGGTGGGGAGGAGGGGGAGGATGGCCGTGGGTGGGGAGGAGGGGGAGGATGGCCATGGGTGGGGAGGAGGGTGAGGATGGCCGTGAGTGGGGAGGAGGGTGAGGATGGCCGTGAGAGGGGAGGAGGGTGAGGATGGCCGTGGGTGGGGAGGAGGGGGAGGATGGCCGTGGGTGGGGACTGGGGAGGAGGGTGAGGATGACCGTGGGTGGGGAGGAGGGTGAGGATTGCCATGAGTGGGGAGGAGGGTGAGGATGGCCGGGAGTGGGGAGGAGGGTGCCACTGTAGAAGGCAAAAAAAAAAAAAATTATCGAGGTGCCGCGCTGAAGTGGGATGCGGGATGCCGGCATCACATTTCTACCTTCCTCCTTCCCTCCCTTGGAATCTGCCCCCCTGTGTCCCCCCTGCTAGCAGAGTGTGCAGCGGAGTGGGCTGTCATCTTACCGGCATCCATCCATGTGTACCGGCATCTGGCTACTCAGCTTCCTGTGACGTCACAGGAAGCAGAGTGAAGTCGGATGCCGGTACGCATCATGGGTGGACGCCGGTACGATGACAGCCCGCTCAGCTGCTCACTCTGCTAGCAGGGGGGACACCGGGGGGCAGATTCCAAGGGAGGGAGGGAGGTAGAAATGTGATGCCGGCAACCCACATCGGCGCGGCTGGCGCCTCGATCATTTTTTTTCACCCTCTTTACCCACTGCCGCCCGGGACTTGGGTGGGTCATACTGGGATAGCAGGACAGCCCCCTCAAATCGGGACAGTCCCGCAGGATTCGGGACAGTTGGGGGCATGCGTTATGCCACCTGAAGAGCAGGGGACTGGCTACAATTGAAGTTGTGAGCCCCATGCCACTGCCCCTCCCAGCCCTGCAAATTTGGGGTCTGCACGAGTTGGTTGTGGAGATCCCAGGGATCACATAAAATGAATCTGGTGCATTTTTACAGTGCCACCGAAGCCCCTCCCCCCAAAAAAAAATAAGTAGCGGTGGCTGGCTCCATTGAAGCAGTGAATTTAGCCACATAGCTCAATTGATAAATTAGACATCCCCATAAACAGCAATGTAATGTGTGGCTATGGCAGTGCCGATATAAATCTTATAACAAAGTGCCCTCATTCAAACGCCTCTTTTCCATGGACAGCTGAACTGTGTGCTTAGCGAGCAATTACCAGGCAGCAGTCAGCAGTTACCAGGCAGCAGTCAGCAGTTACCAGGCAGCAGTGAGCAGTTACCAGGCAGCAGTTACCAGGCAGCAGTCACCAGGCAGCAGTCAGCAGTTACCAGGCAGCAGTCAGCAGTCACCAGGCAGCAGTCAGCAGTCACCAGGCAGCAGTCAGCAGTCACCAGGCAGCAGTCAGCAGTTACCAGGCAGCAGTCAGCAGTTACCAGGCAGCAGTCAGCAGTTACCAGGCAGCAGTCAGCAGTTACCAGGCAGCAGTCAGCAATCAGCAGTTACCAGGCAGCAGTCAGCAGTTACCAGGCAGCAGTCAGCAGTTACCAGGCAGCAGTCACCAGGCAGCAGTCAGCAGTCACCAGTCAGCAGTCACCAGGCAGCAGTCAGCAGTCACCAGGCAGCAGTCACCAGTCACCAGTCAGCAGTCACCAGTCACCAGTCAGCAGTCACCAGGCAGCAGTCACCAGTCACCAGTCAGCAGTCACCAGGCAGCAGTCAGCAGTCACCAGGCAGCAGTCAGCAGTCACCAGGCAGCAGTCAGCAGTTACCAGGCAGCAGTCAGCAGTTACCAGGCAGCAGTCAGCAGTTACCAGGCAGCAGTCAGCAGTCACCAGGCAGCAGTCAGCAGTTACCAGGCAGCAGTCAGCAGTTACCAGGCAGCAGGCAGCAGTTACTAGGCAGCAGCGAGCAGTTGTGAGAGTTTGAGATGCATTTTTCTGCCTATCAACTCTCCATGGAAAAGAGGCCTTGTGTTAAATCAACACACAATCTGTAATCAACCAAAAACATAAGTTTGCATACAACTTGCGAGTATAAACCTATTAATAAAGTTCCCACATTCTTAGGCCTGGAACCCACTAGAGCGATTTTTTGAGCGTTTAGGGAGCACTTTAAATCACTAGCGATTTCCCTAAACGCTCTACCAATGTAAATAAATGTAACAAATTCCACAGTAGCGATTGTGTTTAGCAAAATCGCATTCGCAGGACATGTAATATTTTGGGAGCGTTTGCACTTCAATGTAAAGTATTGAAGCGCTGGCAAATCGCTCATGAATCGCTACACAGTACACATAGCTTTTTGTGGTCGATTTTAAATTACTGCAAACTGTAAAAATAATATAAATTGAAAGGACCAATCAGAATTAAAATCGCTAATCGCCATCACAATCGCTGGCAAAAAGCTTACACTTTTTAAAATCGCTACCAAAATCGCCAGAAATCGCTCATGAAATCGGTTAGAAAAACACTAATTAAAGGCGATTTGTACTGGGTTCCAGGCCTTAGTGTTCAGCTAGTTAAATAATCTGATATGTGGAAGGCCTGGGACACACTGGAGTGGTTTTTAGCGATTTCGGAGTTTTGAAAATCGCCAGCGATTTTAAAACGCTTTGCTGATGAAAGTGTATGGAGGTGAGCCCACTAGAGCAATTGCGTTTTTGAAAACTGCAAACGCAGGAGTCAGGACATGCAACATTTTGTGAGCGTTTGAGCTCCAATACATACTATAGGAGTTATTACCTTAACCTCCCCGGCGTTCTATTGAGATCGGCAGGGCGGCTGCGGGAGGGTTTTTTTTTTATAAAAAAAAATCGATTTCATGCGGCTGCATGAAAGCCCACTAGAGGGCGCTCCTGTTGCATATTTCTGATCGCCTCCGGCGATCAGAAGTAACAAGAAGGGCCGCGATGAGCGGCCCTCCTTGTTTTGCTTTTCTCGTCGCAATGACGGCGACGAGCGGAGTGACGTCATGGACGTCAGCCGATGTCCTGACGTCAGCCGCCTCCGATCCGATCGATCCGGCTGCGCAGGGCTCGGGCGGCTGGGGGGACCCTCTTTCGCCGCTGCTCGCAGCGGATTGCCGCAGAGCGGCGGCGATCAGGCAGCACATGCGGCTGGCAAAGTGCCGGCTGCGTGTGCTGCTTTTTATTTGATAAAAATCGGCCCAGCAGGGCCTGAGCAGCACCCTCTGGCGGTGATGGACGAGCTGAGCTCGTCCATACCGCTCAGGAGGTTAATAGACAGAAAAAGCAACACAAATCGCCAACAAAATGCTGACACACAGCGCTAGCGACTGCGTTATTATAAGATTTATATCTTTAAAATATATGAATAATGCAAGTTGTTTGCAAATTTATAAATATTGCAAGTTGTAGGCAAACTTGTTTGCATGTACATTCCATACAGATCACCTGGCAGGACAAAAGATGTCACCACCTGTGTTAAATTTCAGAAAGTAAATCAAGGTGATGAAAGATTTCACAAACGCTGAGTAAAAGTGAATATTGTAAAAAATAAGACATTTTATTCATTTTGTTATTTTCTCTACAGTACCCAGTCAGAACCCCCTTCACCAGTCACTTGCTGCAGCTTTAAGTGACTTCTAGGACTTCAGGCTGTGATCTCAGAGTTAGGTCTATGCCCCGCCTTCTTCAGAACTTAGGCCTGGGGCACACTAAAACCCGCTAGCAGATCCGCAAAATGCTAGCAGATTTTGAAACGCTTTTTAAAAAAAATTTATGAGGCGTTTTGCGGATTGCTGCTGCGGATTTCAATGTAGCATATTTCATATATTGTTACAGTAAAGCTGTTACTGAACAGCTTCTGTAACAAAACCGCCTGCAAAACCGCTCTGATCTGCCGTTTTTCAGAGCGGTTTGTGTTTTTCCTATACTTTACATTGAGGCAGAAACGCCTCCGCAATCCCAAAGATGCCTCACCCCGGGAGTGTGCGTTTCAGCAAAACGCCTCCGGCTCTGGTGTGCACCAGCCCATTGAAATACATTACCCTAGCGTATCCGCAAGCAGCTGCAAAAACGGCCAAAAGGCCGCTCGGTGTGCACCAGCTCATAACAAGGATGGTATATTTAGATCTGTCCCTGGTATTATCCTGTTCAGGAGAGACATGATTGAAATCTATGTCGTGCTCATAGCTGTGAGCCTCTGACTCAATGCAGATTTCTCTGACCGCGGTCCGCGGACTCCCACATCAATTGCACGCGCCCGAGGCCAGAAAACAAGCTGTCAATTGACAGCTTAATTTCTTGGTATTGATGAGGAGCTGTGACATTTGGATCCTTATCATGTGATCACTAATGCTTCATACGCACTTGAGATAAAAGTCTTTGGAAAAGGCAAGATCACAGACCAATTTTACCCCATTCCTTGTAGTATGAGAGCCATACTCTACACAGTCTATTCTATGGAGCTGAACTCCCCATCAGACAGCAATCTTTGCAAGATGCTGCACACAAAGATGCCCGTACACACTCAAAAGATCATTATCTGCAAAAGATCTGTTCCTGCAAAAAATCCATTCCTGCAAAATGCATTCATAGTCTATGAGAGCTGCAGATCCTCATACACACCTTGTTTAACAGACTTCATCTGCATATCTGGCAATCATCTGCAGATCTGAAAATCCATCCTGGTGGATCTGATCTGCAGATGAATGTCTGTGAGGGTACGTTTCCACTAGTGCGGTGCAGAATCGTTGCGGATTCCCCGCAGACGAATTCGCATGCAGGAGCGAAATCGCATGCAGTTGTATGCGAATTTTACCGCGAATTCGCATACGATTTCGCATGGATGACGCTGTGTGCGAATTTAACCATGGCAGTGCCTGTGTGCTTTTTCATTGATTTCATGCGAAATCGTATGCGAATTCGCATGAAAATTCGCATACAAAAACGCCATGCGTATTCCCTATTAAATACATTGTATGCGAATCGCATGCGGTGTGTGCGGTGTCCGAATTCGGATAGCTCTGCTGTGCAGATTTTTCCTGCACAAGAAAACGCTACATTTTCCTGACAAGTGGACACAGGCTCATTAACTTTTATTGGTTATGCGAATTTGCATGCGGGGAACGCATGCGAATTCGCGTGAGTGGAAACGTACCCTTAAACAAGGTGTGTATGATGATCTGCAGATCTCATAGACTATGAATGCATTTTGCAGGAACGGATCATTTGCAGGAACAGATCTTTTGCAGGTACTGATCTGTTGCATGTGTACAGCATCTGTGTGTGCAGCATCCTGCAAAGATTTCTGTCTGATGGGGAGTTCAGCTCCATAGAAAAGACTCTGAAGGTATGGCTCTCCTACTACATGGAAGGGGGTAAAATTGGTCTGTGATCTTTCATTTTCCAAAGACTTTTATCCCAAGTGTGTATGAAGCATAAGATCGTAGTGGTCATGAAGGTAGACAAGCGGCTCACCTGTCCCTTTTCATCCGGTGATCACTGTGCACGTCTGTCCTCATCGGCAGTCAGCCCTTAGGTCTCTTTTCCACGGACTATTGATAAGCAGTGAAATGCCTCTCAAACTCTCACAACTGCTTGCTGCTGCCTGGTAAGTGGCAACTGCTCACTGCTGCCTGAAAACTGCTTGCTGAGCACACAGTTCAACTGTCCGTGGAAAAGAGGCCTTACTGAAGCATGTACATCAAGCCAGGGCCCCGGTACATGCTTCAGTACGGGGCTGGCTGCCGTGATGCCTGTTCGTCGCTGGAGAGGGGGAAAGTAAGGCCTCTTTTCTACGAACTGTTGAACTGTGTGCTCAGCAAGCGGTTATCAGGCAGCAGTGAGCAGTTACCAAGCAGCAGGAAGCAGTTGTGAAAGTCTGAGAGGCATTTCACTGCCTATCAACTGTCCATGGAAAAGAGGCCTCATAATCACATAGCTTTGCTTCCTGCTGCTGATCTTTGCATAGAAGGAGATGGGTGGGACCCTAGTCTGCCAGGGAATGTTCGGGGGGGGGGGGGAGGGCACTAGATCACCAGGGATTATTTAAATGGGGAGGGGTGGGGGCACTTAATTACCTCCTAAAGGGAACCCCAGGTTAGAGGGATATGGAGGCTGCCATATTCATGTCCTTGTAAATAATGCCAGTTGCCTGGCAGCCGTGTTGATCTGGCATAAGTAGTCTCAGTCAAAACCCTGGAACAAGCATATGGCTAATCCAGTAAAGAGTACCTGATCTGCCGCATGTTTGTTCAGGGTCTGTGGCTAAAAGTATTATGCTGAGTACACACTATGAAATTTTATTAAAGTTAATGGAAATTGATTGGAAAATGCTCAGAAATCGATCGGAAGTGAAATCGGACATGTTGGAAATAATCGATCTGACAGTAAATCGACCATAAAATCTCATAGTGTGTACCCAGCATTAGAGGATCGGCAGGACTGCCAGGCAACTGGTATTGTTTAAAAGAAAATAAATATGGCAGCCTCCATATCCCCCTCACCTCAGATTCCCTTTAAGGACCAGAGGATCCATTTTGAGGCGAAAACGTGCCGCTCCTGAAAGGGTTAAACTTCAATTATTTTCATTGTTTCTCTAAAGCAGGCAGCAACAAATGAGGTATGAAAAATTCCTCTGAGTGTTATTAGGATCACATATAAATATTAATCCAACAATACTTTAAAGACTTAAGGTGGCCACACACCATACAATTTTTAAAATATCTGCTCAATTTAAGAATTGCAATCAATTTTTCAACTGATTGTAACATTTCAAAAATATGACTAATGGGCCACAAACCTGTGTTAAATTTTTCCTCAATTATGATAAAAATGATTGGAAACTCAGAAAAAATTGCTAGGGTGTGTATATTACTAAATTAACAATCTAACACACACCATACAATCTTTAGTAGAAATTGAAGAGAAATATCCGGCATTCCGGATCGATATAAATCGAAAAAAAATCGGATTTTTCAGTCGAATGAAAAAAAAAAGCTTTCGATTTTTTTGAGAGATACGATAGTTTTTATCGAATTACTGTAAAATCGGATCGATTTATTGTATCATGTGTGGCCACCTTAAAAATTATCTTTACAATATATAATATGTAGGCATTTGTTTTTGTTATGGAGAAGAAAGAAGTAGCAAGAGAAAGCTTTTATTCTTGGTGGGCTCTGTGTGCATCAATGGATCCTCAGGCCACTGCAGTCTGAAAAACACAATGATTATTATTGTTATGTATTTCTGTAGGACATACTGTACATCCACCACAGTCCACAGTGTACATAGCCATAGCACTAACTACCCCTCAGAGGATTCAAGTGGACCTGTACTCTTTGCACAGGACAGAAGGAAACAGAGAGAAATGCACCCTGTATGTAGTTAGAGTTTAGCCTGTCTAATTCCCCCTCATCTGTGACTGATCACAACTGTAATTTGATCTCTCAGCTGTGTCAGCTCAGGAATCTTAGCAGTCCTTTGCAGAGCGGCTAATTTCTAAACACAGGATGTTAACCCTATATCTGCTTCCATGAAAGCAGGAAGTAGACACACTGCAGATCTATTGCAGGATTGGTATCAGCTGTAACAAAGAAATGTTTTTCTTTTAATGTTATTATGCCGATGCTTATCTTTTAAAGCAGAGAGGAAGTTCTGAATTCAGGTCTACTTTATATTGAACCTGTAGTGAAAAAAGTGCCCCCAATGGTGATGATTGTAATGGTAAATTTTGTAACTTGGTGTAATTACCATTACTATTACCATTACCATATTATTACTAGGGATGCTCAAATCCGAATCCGGGAGAAACCAGGATAGTTGCTATTCGAATTTCTCCCAGTAAACCTGTGCGGGGGGAGGGGGGGTCAAGCTTACCTGTCTGACGTCTTCTTTGTCCGTCCCTGGCGCCTCCCACGATACGGTCCATGCGCATCACGTGACTACAAACACTTCCTCCTTCAACCCGGATGGAGGAAGTGTTTGTAGTCATGTGACCGCCGCATGGACCACATCGTGGGAGGCGCCGAGGGACGGACGAAGAAGACGGCAGACAGGTAAGGTTGACCCCCTCCACCCGCCCACCTCGCACAAGTTTACTGGGAGATATCCGGATAGCAACTATCCGGGTTTCTCCCAGATTTGGATTTGAGCATCCCTAATCATTACTATCATAATAGTAAAATTGTAATAGTGAAAAATGACGTGAAATGTCAAGTAATTAGGGGTATATACATAATCTTAGTAATTACAAAACATTTCCGTAATAGCTTATTGGCAACTATGCAGCGAACAGGCCATGGGGAATGACCTTGGGGTAATTTTCGCATTCGTCATAATATGCATTACTGCACAAATGCTTTCCCGTCCTTGATTGCGCAGGCGCACAATGTCACGCTGAGCACACCTGGCTGCAGGCAAGCAATCAAGGACATGCGACCACCGGGAAAGCGCCTGCGCAGTAATGCGTAGTATGATGAATGAGGAAATGACCCCTAGGTCATACCCCATGGCCTGTTCGCTGCGAACAGTTCGGGCCAACTCTACGAATTACCATGAACTTAATTACGAACTTGCCAAAAACTATGAATTAAGATTTTATCGTAATTGCAAAATTGCAATGTGAGATTACACGTACGTCAAATTTCATATTATGAGCCAATTGTATAGGTAAACCCTCATACTACATGGTGGTAAAATTGGTCATTGATTGGCCAATTATAATTCAAAGTGTGTACCAGGCTTAAAGGCCCACTCACCCCCCCCAAAAATAAGTTGTTAAAATCTGACAGAACCAACAGGTTTTGGAATAGTCCATCTCCTCATGGGGGATTTTCAGGGTTTTCCTCGATTTCAAAAGCATTTTCTGAATGGCAGTTGCTAAGTCTAAGTGCCAAAACAGCATGGAAGTGAGTTGGGAGGCTGGCATCTGTTTTGGCAGCTGAACTGCCATTTAGGAAATGCTACTGAAAACAAAGAAAACCCTGAGAATCCCCTATAAGGAGATGGACTAATCCAAAACCTGTTGTTTCTGTCAGATTCTAACTGCCTACCTTTTTCACTGGAGTGGTCTGAAGTGAAAGAGATATGGAGGCTGTTATATTTATTTCCTTTTAAGCAATACTAGTTGCCTGGCTATCCTGCTGATCCTCTGCCTCTAATGCTTTTAGCCATAGACCATGAACAAGCATGCAGCAGATCAGGTGTTTCTGACATTATTGTCAGACCTGACAAGATTTCCTGCATGCTTGTTTATGGTGTTATTCAGAAACTCCTGCAGCCAAATAGACCAGCAGGGCTGCCAGGCAACTGGTATTGTTTAAAAGGGAAAAAAATATGGCAGCATCCTTTAGGTGTCCCCAGTAGTTAGCTATAGGTGTCCCCATTATAGGTAGTTAGCTATAGGTGTCCCCATTATAGGTAGTTAGCTATAGGTGTCCCCAGTGTAGGTAGTTATAGGTGTCCCCAGTATAGGTAGTTGGCTATCGGTGTCCCCAGTATAGGTAGTTAGCTATAGGTGTCCCCATTATAGGTAGTTAGCTATAGGTGTCCCCAGTGTAGGTAGTTATAGGTGTCCCCAGTATAGGTAGTTGGCTATCGGTGTCCCAGTATAGGTAGTTAGCTATAGGTGTCCCCAGTATAGGTAGTTAGCTATAGGTGTCCCCAGTATAGGTAGTTAGCTATAGGTGTCCCCAGTATAGGTAGTTATAGGTGTCCCCAGTATAGGTAGTTAGCTATAGGTGTCCCCAGTATAGGTAGTTATAGGTGTCCCCAGTATAGGTAGTTGGCTATCAGTGTCCCAGTATAGGTAGTTAGCTTTAGGTGTCCCCATAGTTAGCTATAGGTGTCCCCAATAGTTTGGAAGGGGGAGCTTGCTGGCACACAGTGGTGGGGAGGGGGCTCAATTCCCCCCCCCCCCCCCTCACCTGGCCCTCCCCTCCTTCTGTGCTCCCCTTTAGTGCAGTGGTGGGCTGGTGGCAGCAGGCGGGGAACGACTCACCTCTTCCTGGATCCAGGCACCGGTTTTCTGCTGCAGAGTCTCTGCGTGTTACGCATCTTCAGTCTCCAATGCCGCTCTCTGTACTTCCGCTAATCAGCAAGCACAGTGAGAGGCATTCGAGATGGAGGACAAGTGACGCGCAGTGACGCAGATCCCCGGCACCTGGAACGCAGGAGAAGTAAGTAGTTCCCTGCCCGGCCGCTGCCATTGTGCGAAATTCTGGCGGGGGGCTCCAGGTGAGGGAGGGGGGAGTTGGGCCCCCTCTCCATCGCTGTGCACCCAAGCTCCCCTTTTCTGCGCTACTACCCCCTCCTCTCCTGCTGCTCAGTACAGGGCCTGGGTGGGAGGGGCTAGGCCAGGCATGGGCAAACTCGGCCCTCCAGCTGTTACGGAACTACAAGTCCCACAATGCATTTGCCTTTATGAGTCATGACCAGGGCCGGATTTACCATAAGGCACCCTAGGCACGTGCCTACAAGCGCCTGATTGGTCAAGGGGCGGGTTTATATAATGTCCCCTTTAAATTTAACAGCCTGAAACGCAAAAGCCGCCGCTCGCCTCCTTATTTCATCATAGACTCCGGCGGCCGCAAGTGAGTGAGGGGCAGGCGGCTAGAGACTCACACGCACAGAGTCATTACGTGCCGCTCTCCCCGCCCACCGGCCGCCGTATCCATGCCTGCACGCAGCGCTGTATCTTGAGTAAGCAGCTGCGTGCATAGGCAGCATGGGGCGGCGCGATTGTCCCTGGCTGGGAGTTTGAGGAAGCACGTGGGCGGCCAAGGCAATGGGGCATCACTTCCTGGACAAGTTGCACAGACTAATTAGCCTGCCTGCCCGGTGCGCCCAGAGTCCGATGGAGGGGGTGGATGAGAGGGACAAATCGAGCGGCACAGGTAGGCAAAAAGCTCCGCCCCCCTCTCCTGTCCTGTACTAAAAGCACCCAACCAGCATGTGTATTTAAGTGACAGGCGGGGAGGGGGACGGACGAAACAGCCCTGCTTCTGTAGGTATGAGATAGCCCGCCTGCACTATATACATTATAGCTCCGCCCCCCGCCCCACATGTATACTATTGGGGGCTCGAAGCTGTCTCTTTGCACACATGAGACATTGTGTGACAGACAGCAGTGTGTGCCAGTGCCCTGGTGGTCCCTGGAGAGTGAGACTGACTTGCTGTCACAGGCGGTCAGCGGCACTCAGGCGACCAGACACAGTAAGTGGCCGTCATACTGGTGTTTGTTCTTAAGCATGCCATCTCATAATTGGTAGTAGTGTCCTGATACCATGTGCATATACTGCCTCCTGTGACACCCACTACCTTGCATTATTAATTAATCTGATCAGGATGATTAATCAATAGTGCAGACAGTGCAGTGTTACAGAGCTCAGGGATGCACATTGTAACACGTTGCTGGCTTCTTTTAGCTGATGTCTGTAGCGAGGGGGACAGGCACTGTGTGAGCTCCGGACAAGTTAGATCAAAAGATAACTTGCCGGCTGCATGCTTCCTGGTCCACCCTCTCTCCCTCCTCCCATCATGTGGTCACCTCTCTCTGATGGGCTCTGCATCTCCAGGTAGAGGGTTATTATGGTGGCAGACTTTCTCAGTCAGACTCAACATGTCCCTGCCAAATATAACTGGTGAGATAACTCTTCTTTATTTCCACATTGTCTTTCTCCTCTGTACTTCTTCCATTTCCCCTCCTATATTTCTATATTTCCCCCTCTTGCTCTGTCTTTCCTGGTCCCCTCATATTTCCCTTACTTCTGGCTCTCACATCTATCTATGTCTCCGCCCCCCCTTCCCCTTTCAGCCATTGTCTCTAATCAGCTCCCCAGCAAAAAGAAAGGTAAAACATATTATTCTACTGTACTATATGTAGAATTAATCCCACTGGCTGCTTTTCCAACTTAATGAGATTGCACCTTATATCAATTGGGGACGGAACGCAATTGCGAGAAGAGTTGCGCTAGCCTACTATTGCTTGTGGGAAAAAAAGCAGCGCTCACTAGTGGGAAATGAGCACCGCGATCTACATGTAAATCACGCTGCTCTAGCGATCAGCAAAACTGCTGCGATCTGCATTCTAAAGCAGATCGCACCTAGTGAAAAAGGGCCCTAATTCCTACCATAGTCATTGGTTAATGGCCTACCTACGATATTATGTATTTATATAGCACTGACAGCTTCTGCAGCACTTTACAGAGTACATACGGTAGTCATGTCACTGCCTGTCCGCAGAGGAGCCCACACTCTAATCCTACCATAGTCATAGTCTAATGTCCCACCATATTATTATTATGTATTTATATAACACTGACATCTCCTGCAGCACTGTACAGAGTACACAGTCATGTCACTGACTGTCCTCAGAAGAGCTCACAATCTAATCCTACCATAGTCATAGTCTAATGTCCTACCATATTATTATTATGTATTTATATAGCACTGACATCTTCTGCAGCACATTACAGAGTACATAGTCATGTCACTGACTGTCCTCAGAGGAGCTCACACTCTAATCCTACCATAGTCATAGTCTAATGTCCCACCATATTATTATTATTATGTATTTATATAACACTGACATCTTCTGCAGCACATTACAGAGTACATAGTCATGTCACTGACTGTCCTCAGAGGAGCTCACAATCTAATCCTACCATAGTCATAGTCTAATGTCCTACCATATTATTATTATGTATTTATATAGCACTGACATCTTCTGCAGCACATTACAGAGTACATAGTCATGTCACTGACTGTCCTCAGAGGAGCTCACACTCTAATCCTACCATAGTCATAGTCTAATGTCCCACCATATTATTATTATGTATTTATATAACACTGACATCTTCTGCAGCACTGTACAGAGTACACAGTCATGTCACTGACTGTCCTCAGAGGAGCTCACAATCTAATCCTACCATAGTCATAGTCTAATGTCCTACCATATTATTATTATGTATTTATATAGCACTGACATCTTCTGCAGCACATTACAGAGTACATAGT
This sequence comes from Hyperolius riggenbachi, assembly GCF_040937935.1. NCBI lineage: Eukaryota > Metazoa > Chordata > Amphibia > Anura > Hyperoliidae > Hyperolius > Hyperolius riggenbachi. Next base: position 56,568,241 of record NC_090647.1, read on the forward strand.
CATGTCACTGACTGTCCTCAGAGGAGCTCACAATCTAATCCTACCATAGTCATAGTGTAATGTCCTACCATATTATTATGTATTTATATAGCACTGACATCTTCTGCAGCACATTACAGAGTACATAGTCATGTCACTGACTGTCCTCAGAGGAGCTCACAATCTAATCCCTACCATAGTCATAGTCTAATGTCCTACCATATTATTATTATTATTATTATTATGTATTTACAGTATATAGCACTGACATCTTCTGCAGCATTGTACAGAGTACATAGTCATGTCACTGACTGTCAATTTAGTCACTCTAATCTTGCTATTGGTAACCCTACCCTGGTACTTAATTTTACCCCTTTTCCCATAAATGGCCGTAGCTGGAGATAGTAGGCCTTGGGCAGTAAAACATACAACTTTAGCTCTGGTAGTGGTTTTATTTATTAAGGGGTGTGGCTTGTGCCGAGGGGCGGGGCTTAGGGCGCCAGAACTTCTGTGCCTACAGGCTCCTGAGCTGTAAATCCGGCCCTGGTCATGACTGTGGCTGTCAGACTCCTGCAATGCATTGTGGGACTTGTAGTTAGGCCTACCGGGAAAATTCCTGTGATCCCAGTGGCCCAGTCCGAGCCTGCTTCAAGCATATTATTTATCGCCATGGTTGCAATGAGATGCAGTTTGAGGGGGTCATCTGTTACTAAAAGGTACATACGCTGCTGACTTTTCTTTTCCTCAAGCAAGTGCCGCAGATGACGCCGATGACTCCGTTGATGACTTGTATGAGGCACAGTACAGCTTCAATGCATCCCAGTCCCAGCAAGATGGAGAACAGGACCACGTTCCACAGCACAACGTTCTCGGGTTTCCTGCAGATGCTCCACCTGTCCTGGTCAAACAGGTAGTTATCTCTGTGGAACAAAGACATGTTCATGTAAAGGGTGACTCCAGCCAGTCAATCAATCAATTAATCAATCAGGAAGGGAATCAAAGAGAAATTACCTACACTGTCAGGTAACTGATCCTCATCCCCTTTTCAGTTATAGACAAGAGACAAAACATTTATATCGAGCCTTTCTCCTGGTGAACTCCAGCCACTAGGACATGCTCTATAGGCAGTAGCAGTGTTAGGGAGTCTTGTCCAAGGTCTCCTTACTGAATAGGTGCAGGCTTACTAAACTGGAAGAGCAAAGATTTGAGCCCAGGTATCCTGTGCCAGAGGCAGAGCTAATTTGGGCTTTCCCGGTTCCCATCGTTGTAACCATTCTTCGCATGCACGGTTCAGTCTTCCGAGAGCCGCACGTGCACAGGACGCTTATGGGGTGGAGCGTGATGATGCACCGGGTGCCTGGGCGGGCCATGTATGCGTGACTTCAGCCGAAGTCAACAGGTTTACGGAGCCGCCAGCAGGAACACGGAGTGGACCCAGAGGATGCCGGGGGACCTCGCGGGCTAAGGGGGGGCTGGCGGAAGCCCCAGGTAAGTCCAGATTTGTTTTGTTTACCACTGTTCAGGGTCCCTTTAACCACTACACTATCCAGCCAATTAGGGATGAGCAGGGCCGGGTTTGTACCTTTTTACTGCCCAAGGCTCATTGTCCCCAGCCGCCCTCCACCTCCTCATTTCCTTCTGTGCCTTCATCTGTCACCCTGTGCTTCCTCTGTGTCCATTACTCTCCTCCTGTCCCCCTTTGTGCATCCTCCTCTCCCCCTGTGACCTCTTTTTACCTCCCTCTTTCCTTTTTATCTGCCCCCCTCTGTGCCTCCTGTTGTCCCTCTTTGCCTCCTCCTCCTTGCCATCTGCCTCCATCTTCCCCTGTTTGACACACACACACCGCACGCACGCTAATATGGCCTCCGGCAGCCATTTTTTCAGCAACGGGCTGCTTGTGTTTGGGGGTACAAAGTATAGATATGCAGGAAAATCATATACCAATCACGACTCAACACTTCAAAATATTTTCCCAGCCAAATGCCGGGGGTGCGATTGCACCATACACGTCACAGACAGCGATGGAATTGTGGTAGTGGAAAATAGAAGAAATGCGATTGCAGTGCCATTTTGATCGTTTTTCAGTGGAAAACTGCCCTAAGGCTGGCACCCTATTCACGCTAAATAGCAATGCAAACAGCAGGGGCGATCAATTAAATACCAGTAATTCTGGCTTGCATACTAATTGTATGCAGCTTGAATATAGGACAATTAAATGCCCTTAAAGGACCCTTATCACGAAAAAAGTAGACAGGTAAAATCCAACAGAACTGACAGGTTTTGGGCCAGTCCATCTCCTCATGGGGTATTCTCATGGTTTTCTTTGTTTTCAACAGCATTTCCCGAACAGCACTTTAACTCCCAAAATAGTAAGATACCAGCCAGCCTCCCTACTCACTTGCACACTATTTTGTCAGTTAGACTTTGCAACTGCTGTTCTGAAAATGATGTTTAATAAACAAAGAAAACCCTGAGTATCCCCCATGAGGAGATGGACTGGCCCAAAACCTGTCGGTTCTGTCAGATTTTAACGGGCTACTTTTTCACAATAGTGGTCCTTTAAGGTGTACATACAGAACATAAGACGATGTATGGGAAGATCGACCAGGAGACAGATCTCTCTCTGACTGAATCTGATCGGAGAGATATCTGTCAGCTGCCCATACACCGCAGGCTGATTGTAGATCAACTTCATATATCATGCTGAAATCGATCCAGGAATCGGCATTGCGGTGCTGCATCCACCACCTCGCTGTCCTAGTGCTGCCCCCCTAATGTTCAATGTGCCATACGCCCCCCCCCACCCGTGCCAAGTGCACTATACATTACCTGTCCGCCACTGACTCCGTCCTCCGCCCGTACACGCGCTCCATGTGGTTGCAGGAGTAACGTGGGGAGGACGGCGCCCGGAGCCAGCGGTGGGCGTGGACGGGTGATGTATAGTGCACTGAGCATTGAAGCGCACATTAAACATTAGGGGGCAGCGTCTGGGGTTTCGTCGCGTTAGTCGCTCATCCCGATATCGCTCGGCGCTAACACCGCGCACCCAACCAACTGCGATGCCCCAACATCTTCCAGCAGGTACGATCAACATGCTTGGCCCGGAATTGGTCACATTCTTGATCGGGCATGCACTTGGTGGCACCAATTTTTTTCAGTCGATTCAATAAATAATTATCGAATCGGATGGTCGATTGGCCGTCAAGTCGCCTAATGTATAGCAACCTTTAGGGCTCGTTTCCACTATTGCGGTGTGGAATCGCCTGGATTCCACCGCTGATGAAATCGCATGCGGATGCAATTTCCCCATGCGCTTTTTGCCGTGAATTCGCATGCGAATTCGCATAGGTGAGGGTATATACGATTTTAACCATGTCACTGCCTGTGTGAATTTACATTGGTACCTATGCGAATTCGCATGCAAATTCGTGGCAAAAAATGCATGGGGAAACCGCATGCGATTTCCCTATTAAATACATTGCATGCGATTCGCATGCATTCCACTCACAGGCGAATTCTGCGGCTCTTTTGTGCGTTTTTTCACCGCTGAAAAAAACGCACCTCAACAACGCTACAGTGGAAACAGGCCCATCCACTTGCATTACATGTGCGAATCCGCATGCGTTGGACGCATGCGGATTCGCGATAGTGGAAACGAGCCCTGAGTAGACTTTCTCATATTTTCAGCGGGAGACACACAGTTACGCCTCCTGCTGGAAAGCCACCATGTGCTATCGTCATTGCAATCTGTTGCATCACTTACTCATCTGTGTCATTCCTGAAGGGGTACACGTACTCCCCGTCTCCCTTGTCACACAGCGGACCCTTCACCAATCCTAGCGCTGAGATCACCACGCAGTACGCTGCTCCCACAGTGCCCAGAGCAGACAGCAGGACAGACAGGAGCATCTGACAATATACACCAATCAAAGGTTAGAATGCAGTCCTGCCATTAAACCAAGCCTAAAGCAATAAGTGCTAGGCTGCTAGGTATATGAAGGATCCATATGTCATCCTCTACAGCTAAGGTAAATATTAAAAGATACCAGCCTACCAAATCAATATGCAGTGTATTACCATATATAGTATTAGGTGGCAACACACTATATAATATTTTTGCTCAATGAGACATTGGTTTCAATAAAAATGTCTAATTGTAACAAAATTGTGGCTAACCGTGATGGTCTCGCAATCATCCGGTAGCAACATAGCATGATGGGGTTTGTCTTTTTTCAGTCTCTTCCTGTCTGTTAACCATCGACTTCTAAGTCAATGATTTTACCGTCTGGATTGGGGATCAGCAGACGCTGAAGAGACAAACAGCCACCATACAAAGGTATGTCAGCCCTAACCACTTCACCACTGATGTTTTTTTTCCTTTATGCACCAGAGCAATTTTCAGCTTTCAGTGCTCCTCCCTTTTATTCGCCAATAACTTTATCACTATTTATCACAACAAAATTATCTATATCTTTTTTGCCACCAATTAGGCTTTCTTTAGGTGGTACATTTTCCTGAAGATTATTATACTCTAAATGCATTTTAACGGGAGTAATTAGAAAAAAATGGAAAAAAAATCATTATTTCTCAGTTTTCCGTCATTATAGTTTTAAAATAAAACGTTCTACTGTGGATAAAACCCACACATTTTATTTGCCATTTGTCCCAGTTATTGCAACGTTTAAAATATTTCCCTAGTACAATGTATGGAGCCAGTATTTTATTTGGAACTAAGGCCTGGTGCACACCAAAACCCACTAGCAGATCTGCAAAATGCTAGCAGATTTTGAAACGCTTTTTCTTATTTTTCTGTAGCGTTTCACCTAGCATTTTGCGGTTTTGTGAATCGTTTTTGGTGTAGTAGATTTCAGATAGTGTTACAGTAAAGCTGTTACTGAACAGCTTCTGTAACAAAAACGCCTGCAAAACCGGTCTGAACTGCCGTTTTTCAGAGGGGTTTGCGTTTTTCCTATACTTTACATTGGAGGCAGAAACGCCTCTGCAATCCAAAATCTGCAGCAGCCCGGGAGTATGCGTTTCTGCAAAACGCCTCCCGCTCTGGTGTGCACCAGCCCATTGAAATACATTACCCACGCGTTTTCACATCCTCAAGCTGATCGAAAAACGCTGCCGAACCGCTCTGGTGTGCACTAGGCCTAAAGGTGCATTTTTTCAGTTTTGCATCTATCACTAATTACAAGCCAATATGTTAAAAAAATAACAGTAATATACCTTCTTGAAATACAAGTTCAGTCAGTCCCTAAGGTAACTATTTAAGTTTTTTATTTTTTTAATTGTCATTTTTTTATGCAAATGTTTTATTTGGGTAACTATGGGAGAGAGTGGGAGATAAGGTGTCCATTTTAATGGTACGTGTGAGTATTTTTATGAAAAAAAAAAGTATGTAGGTGTAATTTTACTATTTTGCCACAAGATGTCCCCACACATTATCTTGCTGAGCATACTGTTAGTATGCTAAAAGGAAGTAATGAATGTATGTGTTACTTTGTTTTTTACAATGACCGCAGGCTGTTCCCTTTCAATGATCTCCCTCCTAATGGGCGGCGACAAGAATGCGCGCGGGCACAAGCGAGCAGGAGCACGCACAGTGGTGATCACGGTGGAGATATGTATGTCTACGCCCCATGTCCTGAGATGAAGTCTATCTGGGCATCGATATACTATATAGAAATGCATAATTTTTTATATGTTGTAATTGTGGTATGTGCCTTTAAAGCGGACCTGAAATCAGATCTCGAATCGGAACTCAGGATTTCCTCTCTGCTCTAAAAGATACGCAACAACATAATAACCATTAAAGAAAAACATTTCTCTGTTACAGCTGATACAAATTCTGAAATACATTTCCACTGTTTCTACTTCCTGCTTTCATGGAAGCAGACATATTGTTAACATCCTGTGCTGTCAAATGAGCTTAACTGCCTTCTCTGCCATAGGCAGTCACGTGACACAGGGGAGAGATCACATTACAACTTGTGATTAGACACAAATGAGGGGGAATTAGACAGGCTAAACTCTCTAAATACATACAGGGTGCATTTCACTATTTTTTTTTCTGTCCTGTGCAAGAGTTCAGGTCCACTTTAAAGCATAGGACAGAAGGAAAACAGAGAGAAATGCACCCTGTATGTGTTTAGACTTAGAGAGCTTAGCCTGTCTGATCCCCCTCATCTGTGACTAATCACAATTTTCATTTGATCTCTCAGCTGTGTCAGCTGGCTGCCTCGGCAGTGCAGCTAATTTGTAAACACAGGGTGTTATCCCTATGTCTTCTTCCATCTAAGCAGGAAGTAGACACACTGCAGATTTATTGCAGGATTTGTATCAGCTGTAACAGAGAAATGTTTTTCTTTGAAGGTTATTATGCTGTTGCTTATTTAAAGGGACACTTAAGTCAAACAAAAAAAATGAGTTTTACTCACCTAGGGCTTCCAATAGCCCCCTGCAGCTGTCCGGTGCCGTCGCCGTCTCCCTCCGATCCTCCTGGCCCCGCCGGCAGCCACTTCCTGTTCCGGTGACAGGAGCTGACAGGCTGGGGACGCGAGTGATTCTTCGCGTTTCCAGACACATTAGCACCCTCTATGCTGCTATATGGTATATGATATATGCTATAGCAGCATAGATGGCGCTATTGTGGCCAGGAACGCGAAGAATCACTCGCGTCCCCAGCCTGTCAGCTCCTGTCACCGAAACAGGAAGTGGCTGCCGGCGGGGCCAGGAGGATCGGAGGGAGGTGGCAAGGGCACCGGACAGCTGCAGCAGGCTATTGAAAGCCCCAGGTGAGTAAAACTCATTTTTTTTGTTTGACTTAAGTGTCCCTTTAAAGCAGAGAGGAAGTTCTGAGTTAAGGTTCACTTTAAGCTGGAAGACCTGTAAGCTTCTGGGAGCCGAATAGGCATCCATAAACGAAGGATTACTTGGATATGTTACGGCCAGAACCCGAAGTCTGGCCACTTCGGGTTATGGCCGGTCACAACGCGAAGTGGCCGGCTGATCCGGCCAATATACAAAACGGCCGTGAATTTCGGACTTTGGCCGGCCAGAACGCATTGTGACTTACAGTGGCCGGCCAAATCACGAAGTTTCCCGCACCGCTCCCCCGCCAGCTGCTCTCCCCTCTGCCAGCCAGGAAGTGCCGCTTACCGTTCCTCCCCCGCTGCAGTAGACCTCAGATCAGGGCGACCGGACCGGGAAAGCAGAGAGAGGCAGAGCAGCTCACACGCGACCCGCAGGACGCATACACTTCAATGCAGAAGTGACATCATTGAACACTTCCGCATTGAAGTGTACGGGTCCGGGCGGGTCGCGTGTGAGCTGCTCTGCTTCTCTCCGCCTCTCTGGTCGCCCTGATCGGAGGTTTGAATAGCGCCTCCAGAAAAGCTCCCCCAGCCCAGCAAAGCACCCCCAGCCTAAAGGCACCCAGCAAAGCCCACCCCCAGCCATGCAAAGCCGCCCCCCCACTCACCATGCAAAGCACCCAGAAAAGACCCCCCAGCCATGCAAAGCCGCCCCCCACCATGCATATCACCCAGCAAAGACCCCCCAGCCATGCAAAGCGGCCCCCCACCCACCATGCAAAGTGCACAGCAAAGCACCCCCCAGCCTAAAAGGCACCCAGCAAAGCCCACCCCCAGCCATGCAAAGTCGCCCCCCCACCCACCATGCAAAGCACCCAGAAAAGACCCCCCAGCCATGCAAAGCCGCCCCCCACAGCAAAGCACCCAGCAAAGCCCCCCCCCAGCCATGCAAACCCCCCCACCCCCTCCCCAGACCATGCAAAGTGCAGAGAAAAGCACCCCCAGCCATGCAACGCACCCTGCAAAGACCCCCCCCCCCCAGCCATGCAAAGCCGCCCCCCCAACACCACGCAAAGTGCACAGCAAAGACCCCCCAACCATGCACAGTCCCCCCTCCCGACCATGCAAACTGCACACCAAAGCACCCACAGCCGTGCACAGCCCCCCTCATCTGTAACTAATCACCACTGTAATTTGATCTCTCCCTGTGTCACCTGACTGCCACAGCAGAGCAGCTGATTTAAAAGCACAGGATGTTAACAATATGTCTGCTCCCAAGAAAGCAGGATGTAGACACACTGCAGATTTATTGCAGGATTTGCATCAGCTGTAACTAAGAAATACTTCTCTTTAAAAAGATTATTATGCTGTTGTGTGTATTTTAGAGAGGAAGTTCCCAGTGCCAGTCATGGTGCTGGACAGGACCAGGGATGTTCTGGGATTTGTGCGTTTTGGGCTTTGGCCGACTGACCTTGGTCGTTTCTAGAACTGGCCGGCCAATGTCAGAAATTCCCAGCATTTTGGACTTTAGCCGACGTCAAATCGGCCAGTTCTAGAAACGGCCGGCCAATTCTAGAATTGGCCGATTTCTGGTTTTGGCCGTAACAGATACATAATCCATATAGGTTGCTTATGGATTGCTTTTAAGTGAGAGCAATAATATGATTGTGCAATAAAGATAATGGTTGTAAGTCCACGGAGGATGTGTGCTCCATTTGAAGTATCATAGGAACCAATTAGCCAAGTATTTACCAGACTTAGTGCCGGAACCCTAGAGCGATTTTCTGAGCGTTTAGAGAGCGATTCAAACCACTAGCGATTTCCCTAAACGCTCAGCTAATGTTAATGGATGGGCCAAATTCCACTGGAGCGATTGCGATTACCAAATCGCAAAACGCAGGACATGCAGCATTTTTCGCGTTTAGCGTTAGCGTTTCTCCAGTGTAAAGTACATAAACGCTGGTGTAATCGCTCATCAAAACCTACACAGAGTGATTTTGCTAGCGTTTTGAAATGACTGCACACTGTAAAACAATTAAAAATAATTGAAAGGACCAATCAGAATTAAAAATGCTAATCGCTACAAAATCTCTGGCAAAACGCTTACACTCTTTAAAAACACTACCAAAATCGCTGATGAAATCGCTTACAAACCGCTCATACAAAACGGTGGGCGATTGCAATTAGCGATAGCGATTTGTAGTGGGTTTCAGGCCTAAGGCCCCTTTCCCGCAGGCAACTGACAGGCGGTGAAATCTCTTGCACCGGCCAGGCACTTGCTAGCGCCTGAAAGGCGGCCCCCCCATGGAGACAGATCTGGGCGTGGCTGCAGACACACATGCCGTTACTATACTACTGCTGTAATTCGTCTGCATTTAAATTGCACCCGAATTGCACTGGCGGAAGGCAGACAGAAGACTGAACTGTTCAGCAAGCGCACAGTTCAGCCTCCTGTCTGAAAAATGCCTAAAGGTGGCCATGCCCTGGTAGACGTGGGCAACAGATAGATCCCTCTCCGATCATTATCTGATCAGGGAGGGATCTATTTGCTTGATTGCCTCCACACACTGCACAGATTTGAAAATCGATTCCAGCATGAAATCTTCCAAAATCTGTGTGCACTGGCCGGTTCTCCTCCACCCCTCCTTCCCCCTCCACCACCACCACTAGGCCATGCGGTTTAGCAGACTGTCATCAGCCCGCTACGTGGTCCCATCCTCTGCTTTCCCTGCCAGCTTCTCCTTCTCTCCTGAGTAATGTAATGCAGAGGACAGACACTAGGGGCATTGTGACCACTAGAGGCCTCTAGTATTTGGCCTCTGCATTATGTCCGGGGACACGGAAATAAAACAGGAAGAAGCAGCCAGCGGGGAGAGAAGAGATCCGAACCGCGCCATGAACAGGTGAGAGTAGTTTCGTCAGGCGTCAAATCGAACACCGATAGCGACTTGCTCCCAGTCCGCTTCCGATTGACCAAAATTTTCTGTCCTTTGTGATCAACCTATTTGACCGATTTCAGCTGGAAATCGGTTGATAAGGAGTCGTTTTCAGCATCATATAACAGATTTAATCAAGTTAGCTGGATATCGATGAAAAAAATTGTTATGTGTATGGCCACCTTAACATGTGATTGACCAGTGTCTGGCTTCGGACATGTCTAGGGAAGAACCTGGCTAACCTCTTATCAATTCATTTGATAAAAAAAAAAAATCTGGTGAGTTGTTTCTAGCACAGTGGGAGAAAGAGCTGCCGTCTTTGTCTTATATCGATAACTTTTTATAATGGCATCCAAATGTTTTTCTGGGAATTCTGAGCCACAGTCATAGGTGGTTCATCCTCATCCGCTGTTATTCTTTAGGCTGCTTCCACACAGGGACGTTACAGGCGCACGTTAGTGCAGCCTGTAATGCTCCCCCAGCGCACAGCAATGTAACACAAGTGGGCTGTTCACAGTGCCCACGTTGCGTTACATGTAACGCTGCACGTTGTAGTGAAAGTGCAGCATGCTGTGCGTTCTAGCGGCTTTAGACTGTTTGCACATGCTCAGTGGGGGGGCGGAGATTAGGCGGGGAGATACCGCTACAGTAGCCGCGCACATGGCTACTTAATATGCACTGCACTGGCGGCCGCTGATTGGCCGGCGGGGCCACGTGATGCGTAGTGTCTCGCTCTGCATCATGTGGTCCCGCCGGCCAATCAGCGCCACTGTGGGAGACCTTATGCGGATAGAGCCGCCTAACGCGGCTCACTCTACCGTCCTCTCCCGCACCACCATACGTTGCATTAGGTGCACGTTATGCGACCTTAACGTAGCACCTAACGCAACGTCTTAGTGTGTAAGTAGCCTGGGGGTCTGTTTTGGCCACCTTTTAGAGCCATAGTGTGAATGCCCTGATTGCATACTGACACGCTGGACAAGGAATGCAACTTTCTTACCCCACATCTGTTGGCACAGCAGCCGTCCCCTCCTGCTCCCAGCATCATAAAAGCCGGTAGGAAGACCTGAAAGAGCAATAATCAGTTAGGGCGTTTTGCGCTTTTGTTTGAGCGTCGGCGATTTTAAAAAATGCCGTAAAATCGCTAGTGCAATGAATACTTATATCAGCGCATTTCGTCTGCTTTCTGCTCAGCAAAGTGCTACATGCACCATTTTTAAGGCGTTTTTGCTACAATGGAAGGTATAGGAAAAGCGCAAAGCGCTCACAAAATCGCTTTGTGTGGCGATTGCGTTCACGCTTTTAAGAATAAATACATTTTCCGGGTCAAAGAGGTCACTTCCTGAATTGCGTCGGGAAGTGAAAAAACAAAATCGCTCTGCAAAAGCGCTTTTGAAAAGCGCTTTACACAAAATCGAAACGTGCAGGTAAGCGCCGGGAGGGGGAAAAGCAATCGTGCAAAAAAAATGAAAATCGTTGGCGCCAGTGATTTCGTTTTTAGATGTGAACAATGCCTTTGACATCTCTCTAGGTCAGGGCTGCCCATTCGGTAGATCGGATGTACCGCCCGGTAGATCGCAAAGGACTAGATCCCAAACCCCCTACATTTTCCATTCTGTATATACAAGTGTGCGCCTAAAATTTTCCTTAGGTAGATCATTTTGACCGGCTAATTTTTCAAAGTAGCTCACAAGCCAAAAAAGTGTGGGCACCTCTGCTCTAGGTGAATGCAATAAATCAATTGAAACTTCCCTTCTGGTTCAAACACTCCCATCTTTTTTTTTAGTTCGCTGCTGCACCACATAATCCCATGCCTCTCCCAGCCTCATGCAGAGCAGCGCAGGGAGCTCTTGATATTTGCCAGATCTAGATGCAGATGGCTCTCCTCTTACAGGATCTGCTCCCCTCTTTTACCACCAGGTGGCACTATAACACTGGCAACCTCCTTCGGGTCCTGATCACATGATATGACACGTGATCGGACCGAAGGTGGATGTCAGCGTTACAGCGTTGCCTGGTGGTGGAAGAGGGGATCCTATTCTGCGTCTAGATCAGGTAATATATGCAGCACCAAGTGGCGCTGTCACGTTGACATCGTCCTTCAATCACATGACATATCAAGTGATCAGGACCCGAAGGGTCCGAGCATGGCTGCTAAAAGATTAAAGTGAACCCGAGGGGAGAGGAATATGGAGGTTGCCATATTTATTTCCTGTTAAGCAATACCAGTTGCCTGGCAGTCCTGCTGATCCTCTTTCTCTAATACATTTAGCCATAGACCCTGAACAAGCATGCAGCAGATCAGGTGTTTCTGACATTATTGTCAGATCTGACAAGATTATCTGCTTGCTTGTTTTTGGTGTAATTCAGACACTACTGCAGCCAAATAGATCAGCAGGGATGCCAGGTATTGTTTAAAGGGACTCCAAGCTCATCTAAAAAATAAAAGTTGTACTCACCCGGGGCTTTTTCCAGCCCAGTGCTGGTCGGGAGGTCCCACGACGCCGTCCTGGCTCCTCTCCTACTCCCCGCTCCGGAATGGCTGACCGGCCGCAGCCCGGGCGACACTCGGCCGAGTGTCGGGCTGCTCCTTCCGCATATGACACGGCTGACGTCACACGCCGGCCGCCTCGCGTCATCACGGCAGCCGGCGTGGCAGTACCGCGCATGCGCGCTTTAATTGCGCATGCGCGGTACTGCCACGCTGGCCGCCGTGATGACGCGAGGCGGCCGGCGTGTGACGTCAGCCGCGTCATACGTGGAAGGAGCAGCCCGACACTCGGCCGAGTGTCGCCCGGGCTGCGGCCGGTCAGCCATTCCGGAGCGGGGAGAAGGAGAGGAGCCAGGACGGCGTCGTGGGACCTCCCGACCAGCACTGGGCTGGAAAAAACCCCGGGTGAGTACAACTTTTATTTTTTAGATGAGCTCGGAGTCCCTTTAAAAGGAAATAAATATGGCTGCCTCCATATCACTCTCACCTCGGGTTCACTTTAAGGCCAATTTGGGAGAAACCAATAAACTTGTCAATATGTTTTCCAGTGTGGGAGGAAACCAGAGTGCCCAGAGGAAACCCACACAAACACATGGAGAACATGTAAACCCCATACAGTGTCCAAACTGGGGACCCAGTGGTGCCATGCATGAGTACTATTTTTTTTGCCTTATTCCCACTCCTCTCCTTAAAGAGAAACTCCGACCAAGAATTGAACTTTATCCCAATCAGTAGCTGATACCCCCTTTTACATGAGAAATATATTGATTTTCACAAACAGACCATTAGGGGGTTCTGTATGACTGATTTTGTTCTGAAACCCCTCCCACAAGAAGCTCTGAGTACCGCTGTACTTTTGGCAGTTTGTTACAATGTAACAAGGTTCACAGACAGGAATTAGCTGTTTACAGCTGTCTCTAAAGCTACTTACACATGAGGCACGGATGTCTGCAGTTACATTGCATGGAGACAAGCAACAGTTGAAAGCAGGGGCGGACTGACCATAGGGAAAGTCGGGCACGGACCGAGGGCCCGTGCTCAGTGGGGGGCCCGCCCGCCCCTCCGAAGATTTAGTGTCTTATTGTTTGTGGCCCCGCTGCTTGTTTTTGGTGCGAGCGTGGAGGGCAGCGCGACCGCCGTGTTAATACACGGCTGGCCGGCTGCTATGACAACAACAAGCAGGAAGCCGAGCGGGGACTGGGATTGGTTAAATGGCGCTGTTACGAGGGTGGCAGTGGGAGCGATCAGGTGACCTAGTGGGTCACGTGTCTACTGTCTTCCAAACTTCCGGCAGAAGTAGCGTCAGCTCAGAGTCGGGCGCTGTTGAGTCCGAGTGCACCAGTTGCTGCAGCCTTAACCTGTGTGTGTGTGTGTCATACATACTCATACACTGTCGTCATTATTAGGTATATATGATTGCTGCATTGCTGCTGCCTGCTATGTATATATGCAACAGCCAGCAGGAGTCCATAATCCCTCCACTTCAGCTGAGCATGCTATGTGTGAACCGCCTACAGGATAATGTATAAATAATATAATTATATAAATTATATCTAGTATACATTTACTGGTTAATATCAGCTGACAGCTAGCCGAGGAAGGACATTATATATATATATATATATATATATATATATATATATATATATATATATATATATATATATATATTTCTGTGGGAGACAGTACTACATGTCCTGTCCAGATCTCATTATACCTATTACTATTCCCAGAGACCTTCCCTGGCCAGTAACGAAGGGCTAGCAGATATTAACCTGTAAATGTATACTATTGCACATCATTTATATAATTATTATTCATTATCTAATTCCTGTATACACCGATTCACATATGCCATAGCATACTCTATAGGCAGATGAAAAGACATTTTGTAAAGAGTGTTGGTTATGTGGGTGGGTGGGGCTTGTGGATGGGTGGGTGTGGCTTGTGGGTGTATGGGGCCCCATAATCTCCTGTTGCCCGGGGGCCCCATGAGTTGTCAGTCCGCCCCTGGTTGAAAGTCTCCAGCAACGACAGTTGTATACAAGCAACGATTGTATACACGCAGCAACAACCTGTCTGCAACATAACGGAAACTGTTGCTCAGCAACTTCTGTCGCAGGTTCAATGAACTGTCGGACTCACAAGAGTTGCTAGAGACTAGCATACACACGACCGCACCGACTTGACAGCTAGCAGCAGCTACATAACCTGCCCACAGTAAAAATGTCACCATGTAATAAATGTCAGAATGTAAATCAGGGAGAGGAAAGATTTTACAATGGGCAAACACTGACTAAATCATTTATCCATAATTATGGTAAAAAATGAAGCACTTTTTTTATTACATTATTTTCACTGGAGTTCCTCTTCGCAGATAGTTACCTTTTCATACATACCTGGGGATTCCTCCAGCCCAATGGGCACGGATCTCTCCCACGCCGCTTTCCTCCGCTGCCCGCAGCTCCGGTACCGGGCCCCATTACTTCAGCCATCCGGGACCAGTCTGACGCAAGTGAAGTGCGCTATTACGTATCTCTCCAGCAGCCGCTGGAGAGATAAATAAAGAGTGCACTTCCTCTTGCACAAACTGTCCGCGACTGGCAAAAGTTACGAGACCCGGTACTGGAGCTGCTGGAAGCGGAGGATGGCGGCGTGGAGCGATCCGTGCCCATTGGGCTGGAGGAAGCCCCAGGTATGTATAAAAAGGTAAGTATCTGCGGTCTCTGGTTTCCTTTAACATATGTAGCAATTTTGGTGACAATGACATGAATGCACGAAAATTATGCGCAAATTACATGAAATTACAATTGGATTACATGAAATCAATTGAATGTCCAAATCTTAATTATGTACAGCCATAACTGTAAAAATCAATGCGAGATTGTGCATAATCGTAATTAGCAGATTACGTCATCACTAATAGCCAGAGATTTGTTCTTACCAATAGTCCAGCTCCCACAATGCCATGGAAGTACCATACGAAGTCCGTTATTTGCTCCATCTCTAAAATGTTGCCATTTGGGAAGTACAGGAGGAGGTTGGCGGTGATGGACAGAATTCCCAATGGAAAGAGGAGCTTCCCGATCAGCTTGGCACATTTTCCTGTGCACATTGTCTGCAAAGATAAAAATACCATGCACTGAGAATTTGTCTTTCCTTTCCCAAACCTTAAAGGAGAACCTAAACTGAAGGAAAAAAAAAAAGTTAAACTTACCTGGTGCTTCTACCAGCCCCCTGCAGCTGCCCTGTGCCCACAACATCACTAAGCAATCTTCCAGTTCCCTGCAGCAACCCAATCAGCGGCCACTGCGCATGCGTGGTGGCGTGCGTCCTCAATCACGCTCTCAATGTCAGGAGCATTCTGCGCATGTGCAGTAGAGATTTTTGTGTGCAGCGCATGGCTGCGTTTTATGCCATGTATTATATTAATGTTATGTGCATTTTTTGTGCGTTTTTCATGTGTTTTTATATCTCCATTTATGCGAATCACTAGGAAGACAACAGTAAGCGGAAATACAGCATAAAAAATATTTTGGGAAAAAACCGCATATAAAAACGCACGGAAAACGCATGTAAAAAGCATACCATTGCGTTCCCATTGACTTCCATTATGTGAGTTTTTGATGCGTCTATGAATATTATGCAACAAAACCAGCGTTTTTAAAAATGCAGGATTGAAAACGCATATAAAACGCATCTGTGTTTTTTCCTGTGGCCCATAGATATTAGCAGCAAAAACGCAGCGTTTTCCACAACTCTAGCGTTTCTTCTATGTGTGCACCTAGCCAGAAGGTTGGTGCGGGGGACCGGAGGATTGGTATGTCCCAGCGCAGGCACAGGGCGGCTGCAGAGGGCTGGTAGAAGCACCAGTCCTTTAAAGTCCTTTTTTTCCTTTCAGTTTTAACCCATTCGCGTTCCGTCGTTTTCACGTGAGAAATGTTCACCTCCCATTCATTAGCCTATAACTTTATCACTACTTATCACAATGAACTGATCTATATCTTGTTTTTTCCGCCACCAATTAGGCTTTCTTTGGGGGGTACATTTTGCTAAGAGCCACTTTACTGTATATGCATTTTAACAGGAAGAATAAGAAAAAAATGGAAAAAATCATTATTTCTCAGTTTTCAGCCATTATAGTTTTAAAATAATACATGCCTCCATAATTAAAACTCACGTATTGTATTTGCCCACATGTCCCGGTTATTACACCGTTAAAATTATGTCCCTATCACAATGTATGGCGACAATATTTTATTTGGAAATAAAGGTGCATTTTTTCCATTTTGCATCTATCACTATTTACAAGTTTAAAATAAAAAAAAAATATAGAAATATTTCATCTTTACATTGATATTTAAAAAGTTTAGACCCTTAGGTAAATATTTACATGTTTTTTTTTTTTATTGTAATGTTTTTTTTTTTTTATAGTAAACATTTTATTTGGGTAGTTTTTGGAGGGTGGGAGGTAAACAATAGATTTATAATGTAAATGTGTGTTAATTTTTATTTATTTTTACTTTCAGTTGTAGTATTACTTTTTGGCCACAAGATGGCGGCCATGAGTTTGTTTACATGACGTCACTCTAAGCGTAACACACGCTTAAGGTGGCCATACACTGGTCGATGTGCCATTAGATCGACCAGCTGACAGATCCCTATCTGATCGAATCTGGTCAGAGAGGGATCGTATGGCTGCCTTTATTGCAAACAGATTGTGAATCGATTTCAGCCTGAAACCGATTCACCATCTGCTGAGCTGCTCCTGCCGCCTGTCCCCCCCGGCTCTGTTCCGGCTCCATCCCGGCGCTTCCTGTGTTACTCCGTGACCAGGAAGTTCAAATAGAGCGCCCTCTATTTGAACTTCCAGGTCACTGCAGTGACACAGGAAGCGCCGGGATGGATGGAGCCGGAACAGAGCCGTGCAGTGCGGAGAAGACGCCCGGGAGCCAGCCTCAGGTAATGTATACTTGATCGGATCGGCCGCCGCTAGCGACGCGCACTTTACCCGCGGGCGATCGAGGGTAATTTCCCGCACGGCGCGATCGACGGACCGATCCGATTTCGGGAGGAAATCGGATCGGCGGCTGCGTTTACCGTGAACGATTGGCAGCAGATTCAATCCCAGGATCGAATCTGCTGTCGAAACGGCCGTGAATCGAGCCAGTGTATGGCCTGCTTTAGAGTGACGCATCGGGGAGGGAACAGCCAGAAAAAGCACAGCTTCCGAGAGAAGCTGTCGCTTTTTCAGCGGGGGAGAGGAATCAGTGATCGGGCACCATAGCCCGATACATTGATTCCGTGGCTACCGAATCCGTGGCCGGGAGTGCGCATGCACGCGCGCGATCGGCCGCGGGAGCACGCGGCAGCGCACATGGTTCCTGGACGTAGTTTCTATGTCCAGGAACCAAAATAGGTTAATGACTATCATTGACTTTCAAGCCTTGTCTCTTACAGTCTTAATATGAAGCAAGTACGGTAAATCAAATGGCCATTAATTTAGGCAGTATAATGTAAATTAGCGGTATAGTATAGAGTAAATTAACACTAATGCTACAGTGCGCGGGTTGTGTAAGGGTAATTTGGGGTTCAGGAAGGACTGCATGTTTGGTGTGGCAGATGAGGTTCAGAACCAGGAAGTACTATATGTTTGGGATGCAGAAAAGGGTAAGGCATCAGAAAGGACTGTGTGTTTGGAGTGGAGGATAAGGTTAGGTATCAGGAAGGACTGTGTGTTTGGAGTGGAGGATAAGGTTAGGTATCAGGAAGGACTGTGTGTTTGGAGTGGAGGATAAGGTTAGGTATCAAGAAGGAATGGGTGTTTGGGGTTGAAGATAGGGTTAGGCATCAGGAAGGACTGGGTGTTTGGAGTGGAGGATAAGGTTAGGTATCAGGAAGGACTGTGTGTTTGGGGTTGAAGATAAGGTTAGGCATCAGGAAGGACTGGGTGTTTGGAGTGGAGGATAAGGTTAGGTATCAGGAAGGACTGTGTGTTTGGGGTTGAAGATAGGGTTAGGCATCAGGAAGGACTGGGTGTTTGGAGTGGAGGATAAGGTTAGGTATCAGGAAGGACTGTGTGTTTGGGGTTGAAGATAGGGTTAGGCATCAGGAAGGACTGGGTGTTTGGAGTGGAGGATAAGGTTAGGTATCAGGAAGGACTGGGACGTTTAGAGAATTTACTCTGCTTCATTTAATGTTCTCATATGACATGCTGCAGCTCAACACAATAGCACACTTGCTGGCTGCGAGTCTGTGACAAACAAACTGCTCAGCCACTCCATTCTTCATCAGTCAGGACAGCAGCACCATCTCCTCCCTTCTGCTGTGCAAGCCAAATGAAACACAGCTGCTCTCTTGCCTCCCCCCGCCTCACTCACTGTCAGACTCCTCACACAGCACAACAAGCTGCTTTTCCCCAATGATGACCTCTTCACCTCCCTCTCCTCTCGCTTCTCCTCCTACTCTGACTGCATGCTGTTAGTGTAAACACAGTACAAACATGCTGCCCCTTTAATTTCTGCGCCTGATGCAAATGTTTCACCTTGCTTCCTTGTCTATTCCCTACCATAGTCATATGTCTATGAATGTATCATATAGTGTATGTATTCGTAGTCTAGGGCAAATTTAAGAGGAAGTCAATTAGCTTATCTGTATGTTTTGGGGATGTGGGAGGAAACTAGAGTGCCCTGAGGAAACCCACACAGACACTGGGATAACATGCAAACTCCATGCAGCTAGTGCTTTGGCTGGGATTCGAACCATGGACCCAGCTCTGCAAGGTGAGAGTGCTAACCACTACGCCACCGTGCTGTCATTCCTCTCACACTGCTCTACTAAGAAATGTATTACAGTATGTATTTTTGAATTTAAGGCCTGAGCACAAGAATGATTAATCACAAAAATAAGAATCATTACATTTACTGTTGCAGGGCCATACACAGTACATGTTGAAAACCCAATTTCAGGCTACTGTATAGGCACATGCATGTACGATGTGTGCACATAGAAATACTAAGTAATGATAATGATAATGAGACGTGCTCTTCACTCATTGTTTGTGGTCACCAGAGCTGAGCTTGTGAATAAACAGACTGTTATCATACCCACCTTGTGCAACTACTGGTGCTGGTGCAGAACATACACTGCTGAGACTCATGCAGATAACACAACACACGGGGTAATTGACTGTAATAAGATAAGGTTTATGGCATAACATGCTTTATTGAAGATGAAGATCAATGTTCATATAAAATAATACAAAAGTAAATAGTATTTGATTATATTAATGCACGAGTGTTGATTGAACTCCAGTCCTCGAGCACCATAGCCATGCCCAGTGGCGTAGTGAAGGAACTATGGGCCCCAATGCAAGTTTTGCCTCCGAGCCCCCTCAAGCACTTTATACATAACAACTGAAACACACCAAAATCTGCCAAGGAAAACTACAGTGTCAGAGAGGTGCAAGAACTATGGTTGAGGGATGGCCCTACGCAGGGCCGAGGCAGAGGCGAGAGAGGCTCCAGCCTCAGGGCGCAGTGTAGAAGGGGGCGCACATCTCAATCAGCTATCATTCCCCTATTGGCTATCATTCATAAAGCATTTCCGCATGCGGAAATGCTTAAAACAGCTGACTTTACCGACCACTCAGCAAAGTCAGCATTCATAAAGGCTCTTTCCGCATGAAAAAATGACACTACCGAGCAGAGTGATAAATCACCACCTTGTGCGGTGATTATCGGAACAAATGTAGCAAAATGTTAATTCATAAAGAACACCGCAAGCGGTGCGAGGTCGGGAAGTGCCGCTTCCTCTGATGTGGCAATACCAATGTAAGTGAATGGAGACACACAGACCTCCCAGGCAGCTGCAGCAGAGCGGAACACGGAGAAATGTATCAACTCGGCAGCTTCCGTGTCTCCTCCTGCCTACCGCCAGCCTAGTTCGGGGAATCTCCGCACTGCTACCGCACATAGATGCCCACCCAGAAGTCTAAAATACCGGCAGCGGTGTTTTCCCGCATTGATTCCCCTTACCGACAGCGCCTTTATGAATGATAGCCATTGTGTTTGAAGCAGAGAGAAATAAGAAAAGGGGATACATGGCAGTGCCTGCAAGGCAGATAACTAGAGATTAAGGTGTTGGGGCAGTTGGGGCCCTGGGGTACCTGTTAGTCTAATAGCAATGAGTGTGTGACGGCAGGGGTGAGAGGGATGGAGGGGCGCATTTTGGTTTCTCAGCCTTGGGTGCTGGAGGACCTTGTCCTGGCTCTGGCCCTACGGGGCCCTTCTGGCCCAAGGGCCTTGGACCTCTGCAACCCCTTTTGCTATGCCACTGGCCATGCCCGTGTTTAGAAAGGCTGAAAAATGGAGGACTAAATTCTACTTGATCCACATCTTTCCTGAGTCAGCCCCATCAATTAATTTAAGCTGAGCCAAAAATGTGTGAGGTCCTCAGCCCTTGACCACTTCCTAATTTTCCTGACAGTGCACTACAACCTTCCCATCTCCTGTGACTTTCACCTTCCCATTGTTGTTATCAGTAAGTCTTTTACATGAACAAATGAAAGTCATGCCATTTAGTTTTAGGCCCCGTTCACATTACAAACGCGGACGGCCGTGCGTTCAGAACGCAACTCATACGAACGCACGCCATCCGCATTTGTATGCGTTGCGTGGCAGATCCCATTCACTGAGAGTGAATGGGTCAGCCACGCGTTTCTGCAAAAAATGCGTGCAGCATGCGTTCTCGGACCACACTGGTCCAGAACGCATGCAGTGTGAACATCAGACAGTGCACTCTATGCACTGTCTGATGTCGTGCGCGTCGGCCTCTTGCACGCGTTCCAGAAACGCGGCTGGAAACGCGTGCAGTGTGAACGGGGCCTTAGTGTTCCTGTAATAATGAGACAAGTGCTTTTTCCTAATAATAATAATCAGTGACAGTACACAGAGTGACAGTTGGAAGTTCAGGAAATTACAGGATGGAAAACCTGCCTTATGTTTGATCTGCAGACGCTACTTCTGTGTGAACGAGAACGATCTTGTATCGATTGGAGGGATGTTAAACAGACAGTGATCAATAATTCCCCCCTCGCTGTGTGTTTACTTCCTACCAACAGGGAGCCACTTTCCCCAAACACAAAGGGCATTACGCAAAGTGCAGAGATTTCAAACAGCAATTTCCTGGTAAGACTCCCATTCATGCAGGTCACGCTGTATCCAAATAAACAATACTGCAGTTTTAGCGGGACTTCTTTTGGTGATCTACCTTAAAGAATACATCCGGCAAAATGAAAAGAAACGTTTCGCTCACCTGGGGCTTCTTCCAGGCCCTAGAAGTAGTGGTGATCGTAATCAGCTAATTACGATTACGCAAATTTCCGTGTAAATTTTCGCAATTTCGCCTATACGTAATTATGATTTGTAGATTTCACTTATTTCGTATAGTCATTCGTAATTTCACATAAAATTTCACATAATTTTTGCGTAATTTCGTGCCGACTTTGGCAGTGAATACCAAAGCCCCCATACATGCTATTGACACTAAAATTGCTACATCTGTTAAGGGGAATAGAAGTCATAAAAAGGATTTTCCCCTAAAAAAAAGTTTTTGAGAAAATCGATTTTAAAAATATAAACGGAAAAGGGTTTTTAAACTCAGAAAAATGACAATTTAAAAAAAGCATTTTTCTTAGATTTTTAAAATTGATTTTCTCAAAAACTACAAGGTCTTTTTGAAAAATTATTATTTTGACTTGTACCTGCTATTCTCCTTCACATACATAGCAATTTTGGTAGCAATAGTATATATGGGGGCTGTGCTATTAACCACAAAAGTCAGCACAAAATTATGCAACATTTTGCGAAAGTTACGCAAAATTATGAAATCTTACTATTACATACGATATGAATTACGATTTTCCCTGAAATTTCACATTACGATTACAATGCATAATTGCGAATTTTGATGCAAAATTGCGCCCACCACTGCCTAGAAGTCTGTTAGGTTCCATGCCGTAGTTCCATTCTGAGCCAAGCCTCTGCGCTCTCCTGTCTGGAAGATTGCGACCCGCAGCTGGGTCAGGATCTTCTCCGCATGCGTGGGATTGGAGAATAAAAAAAACCAAACCACAATATTTGTAGACTCTCAGCTGTCAATGTTTGTAGACTGTCAGCAACTTCTCCAGCACAAGAAGAGATTATAGAAGGTTGGTAAAAGTTTATCCCGATTTACCCACAGGGCCGGCCCTACCATGAAGACACCTGAATCGTTTGATTGGTTCTGCAAAAACTTTGGAACCTGTCCTACGTTCAGCAGTCTCAGAACGTGCAAAATTCACTTTGGGAACAGGGCCGGGTCTTGCTCCAATGGGGCCTCGGGGCAAAAGCAACTTGGGGGCCCCTTGACTTCCCCCTTCCTGACCACTGATGGACCCCCCATCTCCATCAGATTGAATGGCCAGCTGTGCTCCCCAGTCTTAGGTAGTCTCCCCCCAGTATAGATGTCCAGAAGTGTCCCCATAATTAGGTAGCAACCCCCAATATAAATAGCTAGGTGTGCCCTCCATGAATAGATAGCCTTCCCCCTCCAGTAGAGGTAGCCAGATGTGCCCCCACAGGATTATTGTAGCCTCCCTTCCCCAATATAGATAGCTAGATGTGTCCCCCAGGAGGAAGTTGCCTCCCCCCCATATGCAGTACGGTGGGCAGCGCAGCAGAAAGGCCCTGAGGGTACTACTCACGTGTCGGCGATGCGTAGTCGGGAAGTCCAGAAAGTCTTCTTTGCTTCACACAGTCACAGCGTCTCCTCTCTGACTCCTCCAGCGGTGCAGTACTGAGAGACGTCACTAGAGGGCAGCAGAGAGGAGACGCTGTGACTGAATGAACTGGAAAAGACTTTCTGGACATCCCAACAATGCTGATGAGTGAGTAGTACCCTCGGGGCCCTTCTGTTGTGCTGCCCACCACACAGCATATTGGGGGGAGCTCCTGCCTCCTTTCCCTGCCTGCCACTGCCTAACCACCTTTACCCGCACAACACATGCCGCATACCTGGCTGCGGCTGACCAAATCAATTTGCCTGGGGGGCCCCTATGGACTATGGGGCCTGGGGGCAATTGCCCCCTTTGCCTGTATTGTAGCGCCGGTGTAGTGAAAATTTTTGCTACCCATCATATTTTGCAACTTGCCATAGAGGACAGTGTATGACTGTGTAGGCGTGGCTCCTCTCTGTTAACACGCCTGTAATTTTTTGCAACCACAGATCCCATTGAGCTAGAAGGGGGATTGTTCCCTCCAGGGGGGGTTATTAGTTGAGCAAGAGAGGGGATTGCTCCCTCCAGGGGGGGTTATTAGTTGAGCAAGAGGGGGGATTGTTCCCTCCAGGGGGGGTTATTAGTTGAGCAAGAGGGGAGGGTTCTTCTGTGTGAGAATAGGGTTTGGTTGGGTTGCATTTTCAGATACAGATAGGTTAAAGTCAATGGTTAGGTTGCACTTTCTGATAGCTATACCTATAAATAAGTGCAACCGGTTGCAAAATCTGATAAAGTTGCAAAAAATTTCACCACACCGGCCCTGTTTAGGAAATGCTGATATTTCCTGAACAGGTTGGTTGAGGTTAGCTTTCCAGATTACAGTAGAATGATAGGCTGAAACACTTGGAGACGGCTCTAATGAGTAGAAGGTTACGTCACAGGAAATGTCACTGTTTGAGCTTATGGTAAACACAAGATATGAAGGGACTCTCTGACATGAATAGGAAGCAGTGTATATATTCCAGCTGCCACTGAACTTTATTGATTTGGGAATCAGCAAACATGGTAGCCAGGCACCTGTAATCCCTGCCACATGATCAATAAAATGCAAAGCATATTTTTCTCTTTCAGTAAATAAATCAACAGAAAAGGCATTTTCCCCTGATTTAGTATACAGTAATGTCATCAAATGACGGCAAATACTGTACAGTCTGGCGTATAAGACTACTTTTTAACCCTTGAAAATATTCTGAAAAGTCAGGGGTCGTCTTATACACCGGATGTCATTGATGCCAGGTGATACGCCCTATCCTGTGACCACCTCTCAGATCTCGCTGCTGAGGACTGTAGTGAAGCGGCGCAGGCGTACATGTGTGAGATCTGAGGGGCAGAGAAGGATGTAAATAGGATACAAGGGTGGGCCAGAAGGGTGAAAGAGGCGTGTTTTATGGGCACAGCAAAATCTATTCTTCCATACCGCTCTGATAAACAGGCAGACAAGGAGAGCTGACCAATCCACTCAGGGAGAAGGAGAGTTGACCAATCCAACCAGTCAATCACCTGTATACTGATGTATACTGAGTACCACATACAGTACGGCACCAGTATCTGTTCACACATAGCAGTTGATAGCACCAGTATATTATGTTTTTTTAATCTATATTTGGTGTGCATTGGACGAGGGGTAGTCTTATACGGGAGTATATCCCAAACTCTGTATTTTAACTGAAAAAAGTTGGGGGGGGGGGGTCATCTTATACGCCCAGTCGTCTTATACACCGGAATATACAGTATCTATTTTGTGTATTGCATCTGGTTAGTTTAAAGTCTGCCTGTGCCCAACTCTTTATAGAGTAAGACTCCTGAATTGTAGATTGTGTCCATCCCTTCAACTCCTCCAACAGCAAACTTTGGAGAACAGAATTAGGCTCTAAGTATCAAGGAAAAAGCCACATGAGATATAATAAAATACTTAATATTATACTATTTTCTTTTTTTTTTTGCTTTCAAAGTTTTATTGTCATCAAAAAGGTATTATTACATAACAAGCAAGAAGAAGGAAATAATAAGCATAATACAACCTTAATAAAAACATCAAGGTGACAATAATCATTGGACTTTAACCACTTGATGACCCACCCTTTACCCCCCCTTAAGGACCAGCGCTGTTTTGAGTAATCTGTGCTGGGTGGGCTCTGCAGCCCCCAGCACAGATCAGGTTGCAGGCAGAGCGATCAGATTGCCCCCCTTTTTTCCCCCCTATGGGGATGATGTGCAGGGGGGGTCTGATCTCTCCTGCCTGCCTGGGTGTTGCGGGGGGGGGGGGCACCTCAAAGCCCCCCTCCGCGGCGAAATCCTCCCCCTCCCACTCCTACCTGCTGCCCCCCCGGCGATCGAGGCTGCACAGGACGCTATCCGTCCTGTGCAGCCAGTGACGGGACGTCCCCTGTCACATGGCGGCGATCCCCGGCCGCTGATTGGCCGGGGATCGCCGATCTGCCTTACGGCGCTGCTGCGCAGCAGCGCCGTACAATGTAAACAAAGCAGATTATTTCCGCTTGTGTTTACATTTAGCCTGCGAGCCGCCATCGGCGGCCCGCAGGCTATTCACGGAGCCCCCCGCCGTGATTTGACAGGAAGCAGCCGCTCGCGCGAGCGGCTGCTTCCTAATTAATCAGCCTGCAGCTGGCGACGCAGTACTGCGTCGCTGGTCCTGCAGCTGCCACTTTGCCGACGCACGGTTTAAGTGTGCGGTCGGCAAGTGGTTACAGAGTGTAGGATAACAGGTTCAGAACCAGCAAGATAAACTTTTTATTATTGAGTGGTATGATGAATCAAAAGACCAGAAGGTGCAGTAGAATATATAAAAGAAGGGAAATATAAGGATAAGATATTGGTTGATTTACTGCACATTCATCATCAGGATATTGTTGTGAGACTATACTTCATCGCACATTACATCTTTATATTCCTGGGAATCCTTAAAATCGTACCATAGTGCCCAGATTTTTACATATAGGTCCATCTTATCTTGGGCTGCCAGAATGATCTCCTCCATATCTGCAATTCCATTCACACGCTCCACCACATTGCCATAGTGGGAACAGTTTCTGTTCTCCAGTATAGAGGGATTAAGGCTTTGGCAGCATTTAGTAAGTGTATCAAAACACATCTCTTATATGTTTTGCATAGAAAAGGAATCATGTGGTGTAGGTCATTTTCTGGAGTGAACGGGATCTGTATAGAGGAAATCTTCTGGGCCCAGAAGTGCACATTTTGTCAGAAGGGCCTAATTTTATCACATGCCCAAAATATATGAAGAAGAGAGCCTCCCTTGTTGGAGCATCTCCAGCAGTTGTCATTTGGGATTAGTTTCGCCTTGAACAGCTTCTCTGGTGTGTTGTACCAGTGTGTCAAAATCTTATAACCCAATTCTTGGGTAGTAGTGTTCAAGGAACCCTTGTGTATATTTGTCAATGCTTTATCCCACGACTCAGAGGGTGTTAATTTGTGCCTGTTCCACCTGTCTCCAACGTTTTTTGGAGTCAATGGAGCACCATTCCAAGGTTCTACTTATGATTGAGGCTTGATGGTACTTACGAAAGTTTGGTAGGCCCATACCTCCATTGGGTTTATCTAATGATAAGATAGTCTGTCTTATGCTGGGAATACACGTTTCGTTTTTGCCTTCGTTTTAGCCTTCGATTCATTTGGTAAACGAATCGAGTGTTGAAAACGTATGTGAAAATAGTCATAATCTCATTATAGTTTCGATTAATAGACCCCAAAAACGAACGACTAGTGATCGAACATGTTTGATATTATCTCTCTTTATCCATCTAATCGAGCCATTGGTAGGCTTGATGGCTGTTCAGATCGATTATATATTCGTTTATGACGTCCGTCCCTGTACTACGTTTCGTTTCTTTGCAGCCTTCGATCATTGGAAAAACGAAACCATCAGAATCGAAAAAAAAAAAAACGAAACCGTGGGTGGTGATATTAACCGTACGGTCGATTATTTCGGGATCGAAAAGGACAAAAGGCACAATCGAAACGAAGGTTTAAACGAAGGCAAAAACGAAACGTGTATTCCCAGCATAAGTCTAGCTGGGCGTTTCCCCCACACAAACAAAGAAACCTGTGATTGAATTTGGAAAGTCTTAGAGATGTAGATAGGTGTGGCCTGGCTAATGTAGAGAAAGCGTGGCAATATATTCATTTTGATGGAAGCTATTCTACCAAACCAAGACAGAGTGAGCTTAGGGCCCCATCTTTTTAGGTCCTCTATGATTGATGTTAACAATGGCGGAAAATTTAAATCGTATAGTTGTGTCAATTTAGAGGGGAGTTGGATACCCAAATATTTAATGGGTGAGCAGGCCCATTGGAAAGGAAACGCATTTTTTAGGCTTGTCACGGTCTCATCAGGCAGAGTCACGTTTAAGGCAAAAGATTTGGCAAAGTTAACCTTATAGTTTGATAAGACTCCGAAAAGTTTTATCCTGTTGACCAGATTTGGTAAGGTAGTTTTAGGGCAAGTAAGAAAAAATAATAGATCGTCTGCAAACGCTGATACTCTATGCTCCTCATCCCCCATGGTGACTCCCCTAATATTTGGATCTCTACGAATAGAGTTCAAAAAAGGCTCAAGAATTGTAATAAAGATCAAGGGTGAGAGCGGGCAGCCATGTCGAGTTCCATTGGTTAAATTAAAGGGGTCAGAAAGGTATCCAACCACTCTCACCCTTGCAGATAGATTTGAGTAAAGTAGAAATATCCTATTAAGCATTTGTGAACCTAGATCCATATTTTGTAGTGATGCTTTTAGAAAGTCCCAGGAAACCCTGTCGAAAGCTTTTTCAGCGTCAGCGGAGAGGAAAAACCCCTCCACTGACTGCTTAGGTATGAGTGAATTCCAATAGCTCTCATAGTGCTATCTCTAGCTTCCCTCCCTGGTAAGAAGCCAACTTGGTCGTAATGTATTCTGGAGTCTAAAATAGGCATAAGACGGGTGGCTAAAATCTTAGCGAAGAGTTTAGCATCATTATTTAAGAGGGAGATAGGACGATAGCTAGAGCATGACTTTGGATCTTTTCCTGTTTTAGGTATCAAGATAATGTGGGCCTCTAGGAATTGCTTAGAATGCGTGGTATCATTTTCTACAGCATTGAAAGCTGCAAGGAAATGAGGAGCAAGAGTACCACCAAAAAGTTTGTAATACTAAGCCATTAGGCCATCTGGGCCTGGAGACTTATTTGGTTTAAGTGAGTTAATGGCACTTAGAAACTCATCCATTGAAATGGGAGCGTTTAGCTGTTTCCTTTCCAATTCCGAAAGCTTGTCAAGACCATAAGATTCTAAAAAAACAGTCATTTCTTGGGATCTGGTGGTTCCAGTGTTTTCCCCCCATAGTACTTATTAAAAGATTATACAGGGATTGGTAGAACTTTTAAACTCTTCAGCTATTTCAGGAATTTTGATCTTTTTAGTTTGCTTAGAGTCTATCAGGGAGTGGATATGAGTCTTTGTTTGATTTTTGGACTCTCAGGGCTTTTGCTAGAAGTGAGCCACTTTTGTTGCCCTTTTCATAGAAAACACCTTTTGAGAGTAGAAATTTACGTTTCAGCCTATAAGATAGCATATTATGCAATTGCTTTCTTAAGTGTAAGCTCTTGCATGGTTTGAGATGCCAAGGAGGCTTTATGTTTTGCTTCAAGAGTACGAATCTTGTCGTATAATGTGTTGATACCCGCCTCTCTCTCTCTCTTAGCTTTTGCCCCCATAGCAATGAACGTGCCCCTGATGACCGGTTTGTGGGCTTCCCACACCGAATATTATACTATTTTCAACAACAACCACCTGCATTGTAAACCATAATTAAGTAGGCATATCCCACAAACAACATTTAGGAAGTATGCTCTCCTCCCCTCTTCAACACCATAGTTGGACAGTGTCGCCTAAATTATTTAACCAGGCAGTATGTCCCTGCAAACAAAATAATTAGGCAAATGTTCCCCCAAATAACATAATTCTTATATCATGTATCCTTAATAATCCGAATTACATTTATATAAAGCTTTTCTCATGTCGGACTCAAAGCGCTCAAGAGCTGCAGCCACTGGGGCACGCTCAAGAGGCCACCCTGCAGTGTTAGGGAGTTTTGCCTTGAACGCCTTACTGAATAGGTACAGACCCTAGCCAGGATTTGAACCCTGGTCTCCCATGTCAAAGGTGGTGCCCTTAACCAGTACTCTAGTCAGCCACTGTCAAATAACAACTAGGTATCATGTAACTCCCAAAGACATAAACACTTTGTCTTCCAAAATAAAATAATTAGTCAGAGAGTCTCCTCCTCACTAGTGTTGGGCGAACAGTGTTCGCCACTGTTCGGGTTCTGCAGAACATCACCCTGTTCGGGTGATGTTCGGGTTCGGCCGAACACCTGATGGTGTTCGGCCAAACTGTTCGGCCATATGGCCGAACTAAGAGCGCATGGCTGAACGTTACCCGAACGTTCGGCTAGCGCTGTGATTGGCCGAACGGGTCACGTGTAGTGTTGGGCGAACATCTAGATGTTCGGGTTCGGGCCGAACATGGCCGAACTCCGAATATAATGGAAGTCAATGGGGACCCGAACTTTCGTGCTTTGTAAAGCCTCCTTATATGCTACATACCCCAAATTTACAGGGTATGTGCACCCTGGGAGTGGGTACAAGAGGGAAAAAAAAATTAGCAAAAAGAGCTTATAGTTTTTGAGAAAATCGATTTTAAAGTTTCAAAGGGAAAACTGTCTTTTAAATGCGGGAAATGTCTGTTTTCTTTGCACAGGTAACATGCTTTTTGTCGGCATGCAGTCATAAATGTAATACATATAAGAGGTTCCAGGAAAAGGGACCGGTAACGCTAACCCAGCAGCAGCACACGTGATGGAACAGGAGGAGGGTGGCGCAGGAGGAGAAGGCCACGCTTTGAGACACAACAACCCAGGCCTTGCATGAGGACAAGAAGCGTGCGGATAGCAATTTGCATTTTGTCGCCATGCAGTCATAAATGTAATACAGATGAGAGGTTCAATAAACAGGGACCGGAAACGCTAACCCATCACAGATGTTCATTGTTCATGTTACTTGGTTGGGGTCCGGGAGTGTTGCGTAGTCGTTTCCAATCCAGGATTGATTCATTTTAATTTGAGTCAGACGGTCTGCATTTTCTGTGGAGAGGCGGATACGCCGCCGATCTGTGACGATGCCTCCGGCAGCACTGAAACAGCGTTCTGACATAACGCTGGCTGCCGGGCAAGCCAGCACCTCTATTGCGTACGTTGCCAGTTTGTGCCAGGTGTCTAGCTTCGATACCCAATAGTTGAAGGGTGCAGATGGATTGTTCAACACAGCTACGCCATCTGACATGTAGTCCTTGACCATCTTCTCCAGGCGATCGGTGTTGGAGGTGGATCTGCACGCTTGCTGTTCTGTGTGCTGCTGCATGGGTGTCAGAACATTTTCCCACTCCAAGGACACTGCCGATACCATTCCCTTTTGGGCACTAGCTGCGGCTTGTGTTGTTTGCTGCCCTCCTGGTCGTCCTGGGTTTGCGGAAGTCAGTCTGTCGGCGTACAACTGGCTAGAGGAGGGGGGGGGATGTCAATCTCCTCTCTAAAGTCTCCACAAGGGCCTGCTGGTATTCTTCCATTTTGACCTGTCTGGCTCTTTCTTCAAGCAGTTTTGGAACATTGTGTTTGTACCGTGGATCCAGAAGGGTATAAACCCAGTAATTGGTGTTGTCCAGAATGCGCACAATGCGTGGGTCGCGTTCAATGCAGTCCTAGGCCGAAGAGGTCATAGCCTAGGGTCACAAAACCTGTTTATTTGGGCAATTTCAATGGTGGCGAGTCTGACGTACATAAATCGCAGCAATGGCCGTTAGTAACGTCTGAATCTCACAAAATGTCTCATGCAGGTAGAAGACATATTGTTAGACTTGGGCTCCAAAGATGGGTTCCCTACATCTCTGCAAACCAGAGTTACAGGGCTCCAAATTTGGTAAAATCACCCATAGGCTTTCATTGGGCCTCCCATTTACAGTTCCAAAATCTCACATCTTTTCAAAGGGCAATTACTCAGCAGTGGCAAATTTTCTAGCATTGTAGGGACCCTTAGGGGGAACATGACTGGTGAGTTTCGGGCCCCTAGGCCAAAGAGGTCATAGCCTAGGGTCACAAAAACCTGTTTATTTGGGCTATTTCACTGGTAGTGATGGTGACGTACATAAATCGCAGCAATGGCCGTTAGCAAAGTCTGAATCTCACGAAATGTCTCATGCAGGTAGAAGACATATTGTTAGACTTGGATTCCAAAGATGGGGTCCCTACATCTCTGCAAACCAGAGTTACAGGGGTCCAAAATTGGTAAAATCCCCCATAGGATTTCATTGCCTCCCTATTTCACTTTCCAAAATCTCACATCTTTTCAAAGGGCAATGGTTCAGCAGTACCAAATTTTCTAGCATTGTAGGGACCCTTAGGGGGAACATGACTGGTGAGTTTCGGGCCCCTAGGCCGAAGAGGTCATAGCCTAGGGTCACAAAAACCTGTTTATTTGGGCTATTTCAATGGTAGTGATGGTGGCGTACATAAATCGCAGCAATGGCCGTTAGCAACGTCTGAATCTCACGAAATGTCTCATGCAGGTAGAAGACATATTGTTAGACTTGGATTCCAAAGATGGGGTCCCTACATCTCTGCAAACCAGAGTTACAGGGGTCCAAAATTGGTAAAATCCCCCATAGGATTTCATTGCCTCCCTATTTCACTTTCCAAAATCTCACATCTTTTCAAAGGGCAATGGCTCAGCAGTACCAAATTTTCTAGCATTGTAGGGACCCTTAGGGGGAACATGACTGGTGAGTTTCGGGCCCCTAGGCCGAAGAGGTCATAGCCTAGGGTCACAAAAACCTGTTTATTTGGGCTATTTCAATGGTAGTGATGGTGGCGTACATAAATCGCAGCAATGGCCGTTAGCAACGTCTGAATCTCACGAAATGTCTCATGCAGGTAGAAGACATATTGTTAGACTTGGATTCCAAAGATGGGGTCCCTACATCTCTGCAAACCAGAGTTACAGGGGTCCAAAATTGGTAAAATCCCCCATAGGATTTCATTGCCTCCCTATTTCACTTTCCAAAATCTCACATCTTTTCAAAGGGCAATGGCTCAGCAGTACCAAATTTTCTAGCATTGTAGGGACCCTTAGGGGGAACATGACTGGTGAGTTTCGGGCCCCTAGGCCGAAGAGGTCAGAGCCTAGGGTCACAAAAACCTGTTTATTTGGGCTATTTCAATGGTAGTGATGGTGGCGTACATAAATCGCAGCAATGGCCGTTAGCAACGTCTGAATCTCACGAAATGTCTCATGCAGGTAGAAGACATATTGTTAGACTTTGATTCCAAAGATGGGGTCCCTACATCTCTGCAAACCAGAGTTACAGGGGTCCAAAATTGGTAAAATCCCCCATAGGATTTCATTTCCTCCCTATTTCACTTTCCAAAATCTCACATCTTTTCAAAGGGCAATGGCTCAGCAGTACCAAATTTTCTAGCATTGTAGGGACCCTTAGGGGGATCTGCCACTGCTGAGCCATTGCCCTTTGAAATGGTGTGAGATTTTGGAACGGTAAATAGGAGGCCCAATGAAAGCCTATGGGGGATTTTACCAATTTTGGACCCCTGTAACTCTGGTTTGCAGAGATGTAGGGACCCCATCTTTGGAATCCAAGTCTAACAATATGTCTTCTACCTGCATGAGACATTTCGTGAGATTCAGACTTTGCTAACGGCCATTGCTGAGATTTATGTACGCCGCCATCACTACCATTGAAATAGCCCAAATAAACAGGTTTTTGTGACCCTAGGCTATGACCTCTTCGGCCTAGGGGCCCGAAACTCACCAGTCATGTTCCCCCTAAGGGTCCCTACAATGCTAGAAAATTTGGTACTGCTGAGCCATTGCCCTTTGAAAAGATGTGAGATTTTGGAAAGTGAAATAGGGAGGCAATGAAATCCTATGGGGGATTTTACCAATTTTGGACCCCTGTAACTCTGGTTTGCAGAGATGTAGGGACCCCATCTTTGGAATCCAAGTCTAACAATATGTCTTCTACCTGCATGAGACATTTCGTGAGATTCAGACGTTGCTAACGGCCATTGCTGCGATTTATGTACGCCACCATCACTACCATTGAAATAGCCCAAATAAACAGGTTTTTGTGACCCTAGGCTATGACCTCTTCGGCCTAGGGGCCCGAAACTCACCAGTCATGTTCCCCCTAAGGGTCCCTACAATGCTAGAAAATTTGGTACTGCTGAGCCATTGCCCTTTGAAAAGATGTGAGATTTTGGAAAGTGAAATAGGGAGGCAATGAAATCCTATGGGGGATTTTACCAATTTTGGACCCCTGTAACTCTGGTTTGCAGAGATGTAGGGACCCCATCTTTGGAATCCAAGTCTAACAATATGTCTTCTACCTGCATGAGACATTTCGTGAGATTCAGACTTTGCTAACGGCCATTGCTGCGATTTATGTACGTCACCATCACTACCATTGAAATAGCCCAAATAAACAGGTTTTTGTGACCCTAGGCTATGACCTCTTTGGCCTAGGGGCCCGAAACTCACCAGTCATGTTCCCCCTAAGGGTCCCTACAATGCTAGAAAATTTGCCACTGCTGAGTAATTGCCCTTTGAAAAGATGTGAGATTTTGGAACTGTAAATAGGAGGCCCAATGAAATCCTATGGGTGATTTTACCAAATTTGGAGCCCTGTAACTCTGGTTTGCAGAGATGTAGGGAACCCATCTTTGGAGCCCAAGTCTAACAATATGTCTTCTACCTGCATGAGACATTTCGTGAGATTCAGACGTTGCTAACGGCCATTGCTGCGATTTATGTACGTCAGACTCGCCACCATTGAAATTGCCCAAATAAACAGGTTTTGTGACCCTAGGCTATGACCTCTTCGGCCTAGGACTGCATTGAACGCGACCCACGCATTGTGCGCATTCTGGACAACACCAATTACTGGGTTTATACCCTTCTGGGTCCACGGTACAAACACAATGTTCCAAAACTGCTTGAAGAAAGAGCCAGACAGGTCAAAATGGAAGAATACCAGCAGGCCCTTGTGGAGACTTTAGAGAGGAGATTGACATCCTCCCCCTCCTCTAGCCAGTTGTACGCCGACAGACTGACTTCCGCAAACCCAGGACGACCAGGAGGGCAGCAAACAACACAAGCCGCAGCTAGTGCCCAAAAGGGAATGGTATCGGCAGTGTCCTTGGAGTGGGAAAATTTTCTGACACCCATGCAGCAGCACACAGAACAGCAAGCGTGCAGATCCACCTCCAACACCGATCGCCTGGAGAAGATGGTCAAGGACTACATGTCAGATGGCGTAGCTGTGTTGAACAATCCATCTGCACCCTTCAACTATTGGGTATCGAAGCTAGACACCTGGCACAAACTGGCAATGTACGCAATAGAGGTGCTGGCTTGCCCGGCAGCCAGCGTTATGTCGGAACGCTGTTTCAGTGCTGCCGGAGGCATCGTCACAGATCGGCGGCGTATCCGCCTCTCCACAGAAAATGCAGACCGTCTGACTCAAATTAAAATGAATCAATCCTGGATTGGAAACGACTACGCAACACTCCCGGACCCCAACCAAGTAACATGAACAATGAACATCTGTGATGGGTTAGCGTTTCCGGTCCCTGTTTATTGAACCTCTCATCTGTATTACATTTATGACTGCATGGCGACAAAATGCAAATTGCTATCCGCACGCTTCTTGTCCTCATGCAAGGCCTGGGTTGTTGTGTCTCAAAGCGTGGCCTTCTCCTCCTGCGCCACCCTCCTCCTGTTCCATCACGTGTGCTGCTGCTGGGTTAGCGTTACCGGTCCCTTTTCCTGGAACCTCTTATATGTATTACATTTATGACTGCATGCCGACAAAAAGCATGTTACCTGTGCAAAGAAAACAGACATTTCCCGCATTTAAAAGACAGTTTTCCCTTTGAAACTTTAAAATCGATTTTCTCAAAAACTATAAGCTCTTTTTGCTAATTTTTTTTTTCCTCTTGTACCCACTCCCAAGGTGCACATACCCTGTAAATTTGGGGTATGTAGCCTGTAAGGAGGCTTTACAAAGCACAAAAGTTCGGGTCCCCATTGACTTCCATTATGTTTGGAGTTCGGGTCGAACACCCGAACATCGCGGCCATGTTCGGCCTGTTCGGCCCGAACCCGAACATCTAGATGTTCGCCCAACACTACTCCTCACACATACAGTAATTGGGTAACGTGCCTCTTACACCCTAAAACTTTGGTGTTCAATAGTGTTGGTAAATACATTTGAAAAAATGCCAACCACTTCACACGCGTCCTCCAGCCTCCTTGTCTCCGGCAGTGATCCTCCCAGCTGGACTATTATGCAAGTGCGGAGTGATACAGTCAGGGCCAGCGCTGCCATTGAGGAAATGGGGACAATTGCCCCAGTGCCCCACGCCACAAGACGACCAGGTAGTCTCCCACCGACCACTCCTGAGGCCCCTGCACAATGTGTAGCTGCATTGTAATCACTCACCTGTCCTGTCGGCTGCTCTGTCCATGCTCCGTCTTCATCCCCACTGCCTGCCTCTTCTCCATTGGGGGCATGTTATGAATAAATAACCTATACCGGGACATTGGACATGGGCATATCTGTGTGAAGGGCAGGAGAGACCACATGGGGCCACAAAAAACACGAATATTGGGGTCAAACTACTTAACTTAGTCCAGGGGTACCCATTAGGTAGATTGCACTCTATCTGTAGATCACAAAAGACTTCATGGTAGATCCCTTAGGACCACTATATTTTCCATTCTGTATATATAAGTGTGCTCCTAAAATTGTAGATAGATCATTTTGACTTGCTAATTTTTTAAAGTAGCTCACAAGCGGAAAAAGTGTGGGCACCTTAGTCCATTATTGGGCCCATCACTACATTGCATAACAATCTAATTTGTCCTGTCTGTCCAAAGCAGAGAGAAATATCACCCTGTAATGCAGTCAGGCTTTATGGCCGGCTATGAATCCAAATCCTCTACATAAATAGGAACTGTAGTCAAAATCACATAATTAATGAAATTGCTTAATTTTTTTTTACAATATTAATTTATACGTATTTGCCCGTTGTAAAATCTTGATTTCCTTTCTGCAATTTATCACAGCAGGCACCATCTTAAGCGCTGGCAGGTGATCTCTACGGAATGTTAGTTTACTAAAGTCCTAGAGCCAGTAGAAAATATCTCTGGTCTCCCAGAATGCTCTGGGTGGAGAATTATGCATGATAAACAGCCTAGGCTAAGCAGAGCCGGATTAAGGCTAAATGGGGCCCTAAGCAAAGTAACTGATTTGGGCCCCCCCATCATGTCGTAATAGAATCAGAAGATGCAGCTGCACAGCAACATGCCGCACACACCGGGGCAGCCGAGCTACTGGTTGCTATGGGCAACAGCCCGCTTTCCTCTGTGGGTGCACAATGCAGGGAATAGCAGCGGCAAAATGCAGAGTGAGAGATGAATGGCTGGGACATTTGCACTCAGGGGCTGTGGCACCCCTGTGAAAAGGGTGCCAGATATCACAGCAGCAGCACTTTCCCCCTGCATCTCCAGCCTGGCAATAGCAGAAAGCTGTGGACACCGCCAAACCGGAAGCGTTTCCCCAGACAGAATTACATAACCACCGCCACCACCGAACAACCGATTTCCTCCCAAACTAGACAGCCACCATGCAGCCTCCATCCCAGTGAATATGATAGTCCAGCAGAGAAGGCAGCCGTACAGGTGCTATACAGGTAAAGACTCTACAATACCACCAACAGAATCAGAAGTCAGCCAGCAAAGTCAGGCCAACAGACATAACACATATCACCCTGTCCCCTGGTGGTGGTGCAGAAAAGGCATGGAGAGCTCCCCAATTAGCCTAGCACCCGTCCCCAGCCAGTCTGGTACACACCCCTAGCTCCCCAGCCAACCTGTATTTATCCCAAGCTCCCCATCCAGCCTCTACCTATCCTTAGCTCCCCATTCAGCCTAGTACCCATCCCAGGCCAGTCTGGTACACACCACACCACTAGCTCCCCAGCCAGCCTCTACCTATCCCTAGCTCCCCAGCCAGCCTGGTACCCATCTCCAGTTTTTGGTTAGCTTAATGGCCTTTAAACAAACATAATTGTTCTTAAACAATAATAAGGTGTAGTGCATTAGAAGTGGACGTGGACAAGCCCGTGAGCATGGTGGTATGGTAGATGGCCTATACTTATGGCTCTAGGCCCCGCATATGACACTCGCCCCAGGCCTCACGTACTCTAATGGTGGCCACTAATGATCCAATCTTTTTCATCCAATTTCCATTTCTATGTAATATAAGGTAACTGCCTGAAGTATCCATTCAGTATATTCACTCAATTTACCCTTATACTACATGCATTTGGTAAGATTGGATGAAAAAGATTGGATTATTATTGGCTACCATAAGGAATCAGAAAGCACGCATCATTAATCATGCACCCGCAGCCGGGAGTGCTCTGCGCATGCCCAGAACGTAGCTGGGTCAGCGCCTGCATGCTAATGCTTGACCTGGCTGTGGAGGGGGGTGGGGGGGGGGTATTGTTTGCGCAATAATGGAGGGGAACGGAGGACTTTTTTACTTTTTCATTCAGCTCTGGTATCCTTAAAGAGTTACATTTAGAGTTCCATGAATTTTGCATTGAAGCCTATGGTGCTGACTGTCCACGTTAGTTGCGAAGCCCCCGACACAAATTCACTGTTTATGGCAAAGAAAAAAACACTTTGGGCCCTTTTCCACTAGCAATCGCAATCACAAATCACAAACGCCAGCGATTGCGATTTTTCATTAATTTTGTTATGCGATTGCGATTTTCATTTGCATTGCACTATCCCTCTGAAAATCGGTCCAGAAAGCGATTGCGATTGGCGATTTACAAATCGAATCACTATAGTGGAAAATACTTCTCATGATTTCTATGATAAAGTAGCAACCCTAGCGATTTAAAAATCACTAGCGATTTTGCGATTCAGCTGTGTAGTGGAAAACGGCCCTTTGTAGTTTTTGAGAAAACAGATGTTAAAGTTTGGCATGAAAAAGTGATGTATAAACCCCTTAAATGCCAGATTTCAACAACCTACAGTCCCCCCTCCCACACACTGCTAACCACTTGTGCCCCATGCAGGCTTGTATTCCCCAGGGAATTTGTTACCCGCCATTGTTAGGCCTCTGCACCCTGAGCTAGAAGCTATAGCAACATGAAAATGGTCGTGTCTATGACATTGTATGGGCGGAGCTAACGTAATGATGTAACAGCGAGGCATAAGAAAGCAGTGTTTACGCCATGATGTGGACAAACGAGACTTTGCATCATGGGTGTGCAGAAACTGTGTGATGCTAATAGTATACCGTAACCACAAAGCAGCAAACATAGCCATCTATGACCATTAAATAATAAATGCAGTAACGGTTACCCCGGACACCAGAAAATAAACGCAATAGGCAACATGTCAGCACAAAATAACCGCAATGCGGGCAACATGTCAGTATAAAATAAATGCAATGCGGGCAAACATGTCAGTACAAAATAAACGCAATGCGGGCAAACATGTCAGTACAAAATAAACGCAATGCGGGCAAACATGTCAGTACAAAATAAACGCAATGCGGGCAACATGTCAGTACAAAAGAAACGCAATGCGGGCAAACATTTCACCAGAAAAGAAACGCAATGCGGGCAAACATTTCACCAGAAAAGAAACGCAATGCGGGCAAACATTTCACCAGAAAAGAAACGCAATGCGGGCAAACATTTCACCAGAAAAGAAACGCAATGCGGGCAAACATTTCACCAGAAAAGAAACGCACTGCGGGCAAACATTTCACCGGAAAAGAAACAATGCGGGCAAACATTTCACCAGAAAAGAAACAATGCGGGCAAACATTTCACCGGAAAAGAAACAATGCAGGCAAACATTTCACCTGTAAAAGAAACAATGCGGGCAAACATTTCACCTGTAAAAGAAAACGCAATGTGGGCAAACATTTCACCTGGAAAAGAAAGCATTGATTTACTCACCTGGCAGAAGTCTCCGGCCTCTGGCGCGCTGCTCCCGGGACCTCCTTCCTCCTCCTGCATAGTTCCGCGCTGACAGGGCTACGGCAAGATGGCACCCGAAGCCCTGTACTGGAGACACAAATAGGTCTCCAGTACAGGGCTTCGGCAGCCATCTTGCCGTAGCCCTGCTCTGCTCTGCCGGTGTCGGAACAGACACCGGAAGAGGAGGCTGGAGCGGGGCTGCAGGCAATGAACTGGCACGGCGTCTATAGACGCCGCTGCCAGTTCATTGAGGAGAGAGTGGCCAGAGTCCCGAGGCCGGGACGTCCCGCTGCTGAAAGCGGGACGTTTCCCGGGACCTCATTAAGCCTGGGACAGCGGACCCCGAACCCGGGACGCGTCCCGGGCAATCCGGGACGTCTGGTCACTCTGTATAGTCAGGGCCGGATTTGTACTTCTTACCGCCCAAGGCCGACTATTACCAGCCGCCCCAACCGAAACCGTATCTTACCACCTCTCTCCACACACACCCAAACTTTTTGGGCCGATGGTGTCCACTATTGCGGCTAGTGCTGAGGTCTCCATGGCAACGTGAACTGAATCAATCACGTCACACGAGGGAACTGGTCAATCAAGCGATCTACAGGTGATGGGCGTGCTGGGAGCCTTCCACCACACACACATAGTCAAAAGTGGCTCACAATTGGACATTGGGTGGGGTCAGCAACACGTAAAAGTGAGTCCTGTACCCACTGCTGTCTCCAGGGTAACAGCGCTGGCCAATCAATAATTAAGAAATGGGTACTGTGAGACGCTGCCTTCTGTATTCTGTACTATTTGCTGGTGCTGCCCCTGGTCCTTTCATCCCCCACACCAAGTACGTGAGAACCGGCCTTCTGTAACTGCCTGCAGCTGCTGCTTTGTCATTGGACAAGGTCTGGCTTTTTGCTAGTCACACACTGTTCACAAACGTTTGGTTAACGGACTGCAGCTGCCTGTAACACAGCACAGGCAGATGCCAGCTGGTACTAATAGTGCAGTTATCCTGACCACTTTCATTTGTTTGGACACTTGAAAATAATGCCCACTGTCTGCAGGCCGCCCCTTGTTTATCTGGTGCCCTAGGCCATGGCCTATGTGGCCTTGCCAGAAATCCGGCCATGTGTATAGTGGTACCAGGGCCATTACTATCGCTGTAGTAACTGCATCCTCAACATGTGCTGTCAGAGCTAATGTGTTTTCACATACAGGAAGATATACACTGTGAATATACAAAAAAATGTTATTTAAAAATCCTGAAACTGGGCTTTAAATAATACATTTATTTACACAGACCTGTATATAAAGCTTGAAAGAGGCGCTTCTGAGGAGCACTGCACTCACTGCTTCTATTTTCTGCATATTATAGTAGAGAAAAAGCACCATTCTAATCATTATCATTGCTGTGCTATCTGTTGTCATTAGCTATGGTCACATGATGCTGCATGAGCCAGCCTCTAGCAGTGGCAGTTATGGTCTCACACTGCTGCATGAGCCAGCCTCCAGCAGTGGCAGTTACAGTCTCAAGCTGTTGCATGAGCCACCTCAACTGTCACTCCAGGCTTAGCAGCATTTGATGCAGCAGCATACCTGGTGTTCTCCCTGAACTGATCCCTGAATTTGGCTATATCTTCTACAACATGTTTTTCCAACTGCTCTGCTACGTTTGGCTCTGCCTAGTGCCACCAGTCCTTGTCTGGCAGTTTTTCATCATTTGTGGCAGAATCTGGACTCTGGCTGGACACTGTAAGTATCAGCAGTACACACAATATGACACTATGGGCTCTATTCATAAAAAAGTT
This sequence comes from Hyperolius riggenbachi, assembly GCF_040937935.1. Taxonomy (NCBI): domain Eukaryota; kingdom Metazoa; phylum Chordata; class Amphibia; order Anura; family Hyperoliidae; genus Hyperolius; species Hyperolius riggenbachi. The sequence goes on from NC_090647.1 coordinate 56,609,224, forward strand.
GTGGCGAAAAAACTCCTGGAGGGAAAATACCGCAGCGGTATTTTACACTTCTGGGTGGTCATTCAAAAAAATCTTGAAAGCTGCGATGCAAGTGCGGAGATCTCCCGCTGAAGGCTGGCGGTAAGCTGTCGGAAGGCATGCGGAAACACTTCATCCGGCAGAGTCCCTCCGTGCGCTGCTCTCTCTGGGAGGTCTGTCCCATTCACTTGTATGTAATCCGCAAAATCAGAGGAAGCGGTATTTCCCGTCCACATACCGCTTCCTCTAAACTTTATGAATGGCCATTTTGTTACTTTTTTCTAGATAAATCTAGAAAAACACTGGAGAAGGCGGAAATTTCTCGCTCTGCTGAGGGATTGTAGATTTTCATGCGGGAACAGCTTTTATGAATGCCCACTTTGCTAAATGGACGGGAAAATCCGCTGTTTTGAGCGGAAAACTTGCGGTAAGGTTTTATGAATAGAGCCCTATGTTTCCACATATCTCCACGATGTTCACATTATCAGCCATAGGGGGTTTCCAAGGGAGGAGATTTATTAGTAGTATTTAGCGTTTATATAATAAATGGCTATCCCTATCTATCAAGGGTTAATTTGTTTTTCAAATCTGGGCCTTTCCACAGTGGCGTAGCAATAGCAGATGCAGAGGTAGCGGCCGCACCAGGGCCCTTGGGCCAGAGGATCTCCAGGGGGTTTACTTTCAGCCACAGTATTAGCTCTTTATTGGTCCTGTGCCGGTAATAATCACTTATAGATGCTCTGAACAGTAGTAATCATCATCAGTAATCAAACTGTTCCCCATCCCCTTCTTGCACCTCTGACACTGTGCTTGTTCTTGGCAGGTTTTGGTGTGTTGTATCAATTGTTATGTATAGAGTGCTGGGGGGGGGAATGGAAAACTTGCACTGGGGCCCACAACTCCTTAGCGACGCCACTGCCAGAGCAACATACTCCTGCTGATGTAAAATGTGTGTACAAGGGACTTTACCATTACTGTGGCAACTGCACCCTTATGTCAAGTAGTAGATACTGAGGCATACATGCAAAAAGGGTGTCGGGGAAAAAGGGCGCGTGGTGTAAGCGATAAGCGGTAACATATAAAAATATTGTGTTGTATTTCATTTACAATAATGTTTTACAAATTAATAAAACATTTAATAATGTGTATGAAATCGCAAATTGTGAAAATGATAATTTTCCCTGTTTTAAAAGTAAAACTTACACTCACTGTATGTATGTATGTATGTATGTATGTATGTATGTATGTATGTATATATATATATACAGTATATACATATTTATACAGTATATATGTAAAAACACATGCAGATCTGTTTTTTTTTTTCTTCTGCCCTGTGCGACTCTTCAGGGCCACTTTAATTTTTTGTACCGCCCCGTGACATCACGCCGCCGCTCAGATTGGCCGCCGGGCCCCCGGAACAAGAGCGGGGCTATGGGGAGCCCGACGGCCAGCGATGTACGCAGAAAGGCCGGGGAGAGCCGGGGGAAAAGCTGGAGTCCCGCTGCGCAGCAGCGATCGTGCGCCAGACTCCTAAAGGGCAGGGAATTCCCTAGCCTGACCTGAGCTCGGGCTTACCGCTCGCAGCTCATCTCTCCCAGCCCGAGCTCAGGTCGGACTTACCGCCAGGGAGGCCACTGAGGCTTTTCTATGTTGCCATAGCAACTGCATCCTAAGGGTAATGTCCCATAGTAGTTTAGGCTGAGAGACACGGCCAAGCGTTTGCAATGTGTTTGTTTTGAAATCGATTTTGCTGTGGTTTTTCAAAATCATGGTGATTTTGCGGTGAGTATCATTCAAGTCAATTGGAATGCGTTTTTCAAAATGCAAATGCATCACAAACACTTGCAAAAAACCTGGCAGTGTGTCTGTAGCAAACCTCCCAACTTTGTCAAATAAGAGGGAGGGATGCCTTTTAGGGCAAAACTAGCAAGAAACATGCCTTTATTATACCTCTCATCCAAAGTCCATAAGGAATTTACATTTTCTTGTGCTTAATGTGATGTTTTGTTTTTTTTCTACAGTGCGGCGTCTCTTCTCCAGACCACCCCTCATCATCACACCCAGCCCTGACGCCATTCTGCTGTACTCACAGCTTGTTGAAGTGCAGAGATCTCTGGTGAGTATTATTATTCCTCCCTATTGCAGCTAATTAACCCTAATTAGTGCTAATCAGGTAGAATATTTATTGTTCTCTGTGTTCATTCAAAATGTAATATATATTTCTCTTTCCAGCACCGTGAAAGAACCAGGAATGCCATGCCGACTGCCCTGGCTATCCAGAAGTCCTGGGATCAGAAGACAGGCAGGCGAGTGCACCCGCTCTTCCGGCTCAGTGAACCTGCTCCTACACGTAAGAGACTTGTGAAGGGAATACCGTATTTCATCCACTATAATGCACGGGACACTTGGCTTTCAGTTTTCTGTGTGTGTTTTCTTCACACCATGTGTGTTTGTATGCAGAAAAACGCACACATTTTTTTCACAGCTGCTAATGTAACAAAAAAGATGCACAGAATGTGCAGAATTATGCAGCAGGATGTCAGTTTCTTTCCTGCGCATAAGTGAAGGATAAAAAAGGGCGCATGCGGCAAGTGGACTAATTGGGTGCCGCAATAGGCGCAATGTGAAATATATCAGTATTTGCGCTGCGGAGCAGAAATATGGACACCTAGTAAATAGCAGGTGATGCTACAGCACCCACTATATATCGGGCACCGCAGGCTCCCAAATGCTGATATTTTTAGGTGCCTATGGTGGCGCCCGAGAACTAGCATTTTTTGGCTTTTCTTGCCACAAATGCATCATATCTCGGCTAGTGGAAATGGGCACTTTGGTAGCTAATGTGTGGGGGTTTAGGCAGGTAGTGTGTGTGTGTGTGTGTGTGTGGGGGGGGGGGGGTTATTAAGGATTAGGCATTTGTAGGTAGAGTTGAGTGTGTGTGTGTGTGTGTGTGTGTGTGTGTGGGGGGGGGTTATTAAGGATTAGGCATTTGGTAGGCAGTCTGCGTAGGGGAAGAGTTTAGGTTTAGGCATTAGGTAGGTAGTTTGTGCAGATGGGTGAAGGGGTAGGCGTTAGGTAGATAGTGTGTGCGGGGGGGGGGGCTTAGGGGAGTTTAAGCTTAGACATCAGGCAGGTAGTGTTTCCTGGGAAGGGGGGAATTATCCTAGTAGGGGTGGGGAAAGAGTTTAGGTTTAGGCATCAGGTAGGTAGTTTGAGTGTGTGTGTGTGTGTGTGTGTGTGTGTGTGTGGGGGGGGGGGGGGTTTAAGGGTTAGGCGGCAGGTAGACAGTGTGTGCGGGGGGGTAGTTTAGGGTTTGGACATTAGGCAGGTAGTGTATGGGGGGGGGGTTAAGTGTTAGGCATTAAGTAGGTAGTGTGTGCTGGGCAGGGGGAATTAGGTTTTAGACAGGTAAGTGTACGGGGGAAGGGGGGAGGAATGCGGGGGGAGGGTTTAGGCATTAGGTAGCTAGTGTGTGCTGGGGGGGGGATTTAGGTTTAGTAAGTTTTAGTCACTAGTGCCAGCTGGTTAGGCATCAGAAAGACGTTAATATTAGGGGGGGCAGGTTAGGATTAGCCATAAGGAAGGGGTTAATGTCGGAAAGAGGTCAGTCCTAGCTGTCAGGAAACAGGTTACCCCTTATGATGGCAGTTTAGGGTCAGGTGTGAGAAATGAGGTCTCTCTGTAAGAGGATTAAGCAGATTGAGTTGAGCAATGGGGAAGGAGGGCCAAAACTGCACATGAAAAATGTTTTTACAAAGCTTATGTAGTGGAGTATTGGTAACTGCAACAAACATTTTTCCCCAGGGCTGAATCTAATTGGTGCTAGGATCATACCTACCCTAAAGTGATAAATAGGGATTTCTGTCACATTGTCTAGTATTTTGCCTCTGATAGACCAATACTAAAGTGAGCCATACACACATCAAATTTCCCTGTCATGGGAATCTATAGCACAATGTGACATCAATCTTAATTTTTATCGATTTTTACTTGAACAAATAGAGGTGGGGGGGGCGTGGCGGTAGATCAGTGGCACATAGCATTGCACTGCATCAATCAGTCACAGCTGCATATCAATCGATTTAGATTTCATGCTGACTGCACTATACCATGCAGCTGCAACATTTAGCGAGACTTTCTGAGCAGCTTTGAGCAAAGTTGAGCATCTTTTGTATGCAAAATATGAACTGTAATAACTAGGGGGAAAAAAAAGACACCTTCCTTTACAAAACTAGAACTATTTCCATGTAATCTCATTTGATCTTGAGATCATTATTTTGTGTGAACAGTGTGACTGATCAACATGTTTTCTCCCCTCCTAACAGAGACTCCGCGACCGTTTGGCGGCCCCTTCTCCCGGGCGGGCCTGTTCCTGGAGGACTGGTGACATGGAGGTGGTAAGTCTTCAGTTTGTCCCATAATTCACAGTTCTGCCACTCCAGCACAGTATCCACAACATAAATAATATATGATCTCCATATAAGGTTGTAGATATACATCCAGCGGATGAGTACAGCACACTGTACATATTGCTCAATGGGATCCTAACTACAATAACCAGGAAAGACCTCCCTGGAGTCTGATTCCCCCCACCTTCACTAAGATCAGCAGTAGGGATGGTCAGTTTGACCATGCATAATAGTATGCATAATATGCAACTGAATGTTGAAATATTTATTTTATCTCGTTGTTGGACTCAACTAACACGTTGTCTTTCTGATCTCCTTCAGTGATGGTGGCTTGCCAGCTTGCAAGACCATGTGTGACCTACTTGGCTCCCCAGGAGAGGCAACCTGTGTCAACCCCACACACATACAAAGTCAAAAACTGATTCTACTGGCAGGTAGGTATGGGCAGATAGGTATGTCGGCAGGTAGTTATGGGCAGATTGTACAGATTGTAGTGACAGTCAGGTATTGATCATTAAATTCTAGTAAGGGGTAAATGTTAGATTCTAGTGGCTGGCAAGTAGTGATAGGTAAAATATAGTGATCAACAGATTGTGATAGGTAGATTGTAGTGGGCAGCAGATAGTGATAGGTAGATTGTAATGGGCAGCAGGTAGTGACTGGTAAATTGCAGTGGCCAGCAGGTAGTGATGGATGCATTTTAGTGACCAGCAGATAATGACAGATAGATTGTGGTGGGCAGCAGATATTGACAGGTGGATTTTAGTGGCCAGCAAGCAGTCATAGGGGGATTATAGTGGCCAGCAAGTAGTCATAGGTAAATTGTAGAGGCCAGCAGGTAGTAATAAGTGGATTATAGTGGCCAGCAGGTAGTGACAGGTAGAATGTACAGACCAGCAGGTAGTAATAGGTAATTTACAGTGGCCAGCAGGTAGTGACAGGTAGATTGTAGTTGCCAGGTGGCAGTGACAGGTAGATTGTAGTGGCCAGTAGGTAGTGACAGGTAGATTGTACTGACCAGCAGGTAGTAATAGGTGGACTGTAGTGGCCAGCAGGTAATGGTAGGTAGATTGTAGTGGCCAGCATGTAGTATTAGGTGGATTATAGTGGCCAGCAGGTAGTAATAGGTGGATTGTAGTGGCCTGTAGGGGGTTACAGGTAGGTTGTACTGACCAGAAGGTAGTAATAGTTGGATTGTAGTGGCCATCAGGTAATGATGGGTGGATTATAATGGCCAGTAGGTAGTGATAGATAGAGTGTAGCGGCCAGCAGGGGGTTACAGCTCTTTCCCAGGTGGTCAGTGGGGGGATGCGCAGGACTCTCTGGGTGAAGAGCCTATTCCACCAATGGGGTTGCAGCAGCAGCAGCATGGCGAGTCCTTGGTAACCATCAGAATGCTATGTGGCTAGTGCGAGGGCCAGAAACACCCTGAGAGCTCTCGCAACTTTATTTCCATCAAGGCCACTTCAAACACTGAATATTCACTTTATTATCGGACATGACACATAGTGGATCTCCTTGTTGAGGTGATGTAACCGGTGCATGAAGACGTAGGGGCGCTTCCTGGATTAGGGCAGATGGCGGAACATCCGCTCATATCGAGTGCACCTGGGTCTCCCTCCATGGATTTCCATATTACCGGATTTGACTTTCTTTCACCGCATGGTCATGGGAGGCTTTTTAGCCCCGTGGCAGACGTATTGTGGGGCTCAGACCCCTCTTGTATAGATCAGAGCTATATGCTCTGGTCAGACACATCGTGGGGCTCAGACCTCTCTTGTATAGATCAGACCTAGACTCTCTGGTCAGACACATAGTGGATCTCCTGGTTGAGGTGATGCAACCGGAGCTCTCGCAACTTTATTTCCATCAAGGCCACTTCAAACACTGAATATTCACTTTATTATCGGACATGACACATAGTGGATCTCCTTGTTGAGGTGATGTAACCGGTGCATGAAGACGTAGGGGCGCTTCCTGGATTAGGGCAAATGGCGGAACATCCGCTCATATCGAGTGCACCTGGTTCTCCCTCCATGGATTTCCATATTACTGGATTTGACATTCTTTTACCGCATGGCCACAGAAGGCTTTTTAGTCCCGTGGCAGACACTTTATGGGGCTCAGACCCCTCTTGTCTAGATCAGACCTAGGCGCTCTGATCATACACATATGTGTAGCCAGACTCCTACCAGTATAGGTAGCCTTATATTCCACCAGTTAAGGAGCCTTATAGCCCCCCCCCCCCCAGTATAGTTGGGCAAAAACAACCCTAGCGTAGTTAGGTCTGAGTCCCCTCCTATGTATAGGTAACAAGAGACTCCACGAAAAATAGCAAGAGGTAAGTACAGGCAGCCATAGTCTCCCTTGTACAGGTAGTCAGATCCCCTCCCTCTCCTTTCCCCTGTATAGCTAGCCAGAGTCCCCCCTAAGTATAGGTAGCTGTATCCCCCCCCCCCCCCCCCAGTAAAGGTAACATTATGTGCCTCCTACCCTCAGTATAAGTAGCCAAATTCTCACCAGTAAAGGTAGCATTCTGCCACTTATGTTTCCCCAGAGTCCCCCCTTCCATAGGTAACCAGACCCCCCACAGCAAAGGTAGCCAAATTCACCCCTTGTATAGGTAGGCTGATCCTTCCCCCCTCCTTGTATATGTAGCCAGAATCCCCCCACCATCTGTGGATGTCCCTGCAAGAGGTGACAGAAGATTCCCAACCAGATAAGAAGAGGAGACAGAAATGCCCAGCAGAGACAGCGAGGCAGCATGATCTGGGGAGATACCTGGGATCCAGGGTAAAAGCCGACTGCCACATAGGAGTCAAGAAGGAATTTTTTCCCCTCCGAGGCACAAATCAGACCTAACTTGCCTCTGGGGGGTTTTTCGCCTTCTTCTGGATCCCGGGGTGAGATGACCCCACAACAATTGTAAATACAATTTGTACCTGTATTCAGGCAGTATAAAATAAAATTAGAACTAACTGGCCTAAATGTTTGTGTCTTCATTGAAGTCAACTATGTGTAAATCCTCCTCTTGTGGTGCGTCTAGGGATAAATTGTGTGCCGTGTGGGAATACCTGCCTGTGTGCAGGGCCGGTTTAAGCAACAATGGGGCCCCAGGGCAAAATAAACCTGGGCCCCCCCCCCCCCCCCAACATGTACCCCGGAACAAAAATCGGCATTAGGGGACCTTTTTTGCATCTGGTATAACAGGGTGTGAAGTCCCAATCGGTCGGAGCTCCACATTCTGGCTATCCCAGCCTGCATGGGGGACAAGGGGTTAAAAAGTTTCAGGAGGGGGGACCCCACATAATTTTTTTTTAAAAAATTCCCACACTCTAAACATAAAAAAAAAAAATTGGGAAAATAGGAAAAAATGCCAGGGATCTCCATGCAGCCATATTGCGGCTGTATAGCGATCCCTGGCCAAAGGGGTGCGGCTGCGTATAGACCCCCTGGAAACCCCGTCAGGAAATTTATTGCGCTTTCGTTTGATGCATGTAAAATTACACTACCATTAGGTTTGCTACTAAAAGTGACATTTACCGCATTTAAAAGTATACTTTTTTCCTTCGAAACTTTAAAATTGATTTTCTCAAAAACTATAAGGTCTTTTTGAAAAATTGTTTTTTCCTCTTATTCCTAATGATCTCCTTAACATATTCTGCAAATTTAGGGTTTCTAGCATTTAAGGTGGATTTGCTATTAACCATTAAAGTCGGCAGGTTTTTAAATGTGTATTTTTTTTTCCTTTGAAACTTTAAAATCGATTTTCTCAAAAACTATAAGGCCGATTTGAAAATTTTTTTTTTCCTCTTGTAGCCACTGGGGGCCCCTACAAGCTCTGGGGCCCTGGGGCAGCTGCCTCCTTTGCCTTAATGGTAGCGCCGGCCCTGCCTGTGTGGTTAGAGTGTGTTAAAAGCCTCAACACCTTTGCAACTTAGGTAACCAGAAATGATCATCAAAGATCATTTTGGATGCCTATTCCAAGTGTGTACAGGTGTACATCAAACTTTTATCTGAGACTTATCACTAATAATGATTTTGGTCACCACACACTGTGTCTGCACTTTGTGGACCTCTCATCAAACCCCCAGTAGTGAAGCTCCCCATGACTGCACTGGATGGTGGGTATTGATGTGCTGTTTGTATAGAGTAGATTGTTGGGAAAACCCAGCAGAGAGCCTTCCTTGGGGGATTTACAGGTACTGTGGGTCTGGTAGTCACTGCATAAGTGAAACGCAAGCCAATTTTTTTTCATTTTAGATTCAGAGTCATAGGTGTAGTTTAGACCTGGTGTCAGACTATTGTTGCCACCTTGGTTCAGTTTCCCCAGTAACAGCCATCAAGAAAGGGAAGTGAAAAAAACTCTTTACCAGTCGTGACACAGATACAATAAAATACCAGCGTGGGGGAAAGTAAAACCATTTTAAAGGAAAGGTTCAGGGAGGGTGGAGGAAAAATAAAAATCTATTTCCACTTACCTGGGGCTTCCTCCAGCCCGTGGCAGGCAGGAGGTGCCCTCGCCGCCGCTCCGCAGGCTCCCGGTGGTCTCCGGTGGCCGACCCGACCTGGCCAGGCCGGCTGCTAGGTCGGGCTCTTCTGCGCTCCAAGTCCTGGTACTTCTGCGTCCTACGCGGGCGCGCCGACGTCATCGGACGTCCGCCGGGCTGTACTGCGCATGCGCAGAACTACTGCGCATGCGCAGTACAGCCCGGCGGACGTCCGATGACGTCAGAGCGCCGGCGTGGGACGCAGAAGTACCAGGACTTGGAGCGCAGAAGAGCCCGACCTGGCAGCCGGCCTGGCCAGGTCGGGTCGGCCACCGGAGACCACCGGGAGCCTGCGGAGCGGCGGCGAGGGCACCTCCTGCCTGCCACGGGCTGGAGGAAGCCCCAGGTAAGTGGAAATTGATTTTTATTTTTCCTCCACCCTCCCTGAACCTTCCCTTTAAGAAAATCCTGACTGCAGGTCAAGCCCTGAGGCCGGATTTACATTGTAAACGCTTTTGTGAGCGCTTGCGTTTGATTAGCACTTGCAGAGTACATTTTTTAAAAATCGCTCTCATTCACTTTCATTAAATTTGCGGTAAAAAAAAATCACCGCAATTGCCGCGATCACATATACGTGAAAAACGCACGTGATCGTGTCGATTTGTACACGATTTTTAACACGATTTTAATGAAAGTGAATGGGGGTGATTTTTTAAAAAGCGCTCAGCAAGCGCTAATCAAACGCAAGCACTCACAAAAGCGCTTATAGTGTGGATCCGGCCTTACAAATTATATCCACAACTAAAATTAACACATCTGAACATAGAGGGATATGGAGGCTGCCATGTTTATTTTCTTTGAAACAATACCCATTGCCTGGCTGCCGTGCTGACATGCTTATTTCAGGTGTGTGATTAAGACACTGCTGCAGCCAAAGAGATCAGCTGGACTGCCAGGCAACTGGTATTATTAAAAAGGAAATCATTATGGTTGCCTCCAGTTCAGGGGTACTTTAGACATTATGGCTGGTGCATATACTGCCCAGCCTCTGTTGCTATACTGCTCCCCTCTGACCCCCCCCCCCCCTGCGCTCGGCTTGCCCCCCATAAGTCGCCGAGCTGTCGACACACAGCGTGACGCAGCCAGCTGTTTACCTCTACATCTGTCAGTCTCTGCCGATTCCCCGCCTCCTCCATAGCTCCGGTCCCCGCCCACATCCCTTCCCTCTCCGCTGATTGGGTTCTCTTTAAATAAAAAAGCTATGGCAAGCAACCTGAGAGGCTAAACACTGTCCCACGTACAACGATTACAAATTCCTTTACTAAAAAGCAAATAATTATCCCTCCATCAGCAGCACTGAGCTCACACACCACATCAGTCTATTGGTGGGGATCAATTACTCAAATAGGTCCAAAATTACAGGTCTGTGTGGGAGTCAAGTGTAAAATCCATTGAAGTCAGCGTGGGGGGGGGGGGGTTGGAGTTTTCTGGCTTGTGTTTTGGTCCCTGGTGAGCTTGTGCAGCAGCCACATGCAACAATAAACCCTCTTTGGGCCCCCCCCCCATCATGTCGTAATAGAATCAGAAGATGCAGCTGCACAGCAACATGCCGCACACACCGGGGCAGCCGAGCTACTGGTTGCTATGGGCAACAGCCCGCTTTCCTCTGTGGGTGCACAATGCAGGGAATAGCAGCGGCAAAATGGAAAGTGAGAGATGAATGGCTGGGACATTTGCACTCAGGGGCTGGGGCAGCACTTTCCCCCTGCATCTCCAGCCTGGCAATAGCAGAAAGCTGTGGACACCGCCAAACCGGAAGTCGTTCCCCAGACAGAATTACATAACCACCCCCACCACCGAACAACCGATTTCCTCCCAAACTAGACAGCCACCATGCAGCCTCCATCCCAGTAAATACGATAGTCCAGCAGAGAAGGCAGCCGCAGCGGAGGAGAATGACAGCACCAGATAATAATAATAATAATGGCAGTATTTGTATAGGGCCTTTCTCCTGTCGGATTCAAAGCGCTTGCGAGGCAGCCACTAGAGCGCACTCAGTAGGCAGTTGCAGTGTTAAGGAGACTTGCTCAAGAAACTCCTTACTGAAATAGGTGCTGGCTTACTGAACAGGCAGAGCCGAGATTTGAACCCAGGTCTCCTGTGTCAGAGGCAGAGCCCTTAACCATTACACTATCCAGCCACTCTCATTCACCTATTGCGCTCCAAGCAATAGAGTTCCCGTCATCCGGAGCAAATCTGTCTCCTTTAGAGTGCTGCCGCTCTGTTACTACTACTATTACTACTTCCTACTTCCTGTCTGATCTGAGAATCAGGAAGTTCAGAGCGAGCGGCTGCACTGAAGAAGAGACAGATGGGTTTCAGATGACGGGATCTCTATCGCTTGGATCATGGATAGGTGAGTGAGCGTTTGCCATCTGCTGCTATCATTCTTGCTGCAGCTGTGGTTCTCTGTGGGAAGGGAGGGAGGAGTGGGCAGTGGCAGAGCGCACAGTAGCAGGAGGGGGACCTAGGAAGAGAGCCCGGCTCTGAAGACAATCAGCAGCGCACGGCATCATTTGACAAGACAAGACAAGACAAATAACATTTATATCGCGCTTTTCTCCTGGCCGACTCAAAGCGCCAGAGCTGCAGCCACTAGGACGCGCCCTATAGGCAGTAGCAGTGTTAGAGAGACTTGCCTAAGGTCTCCTGCTGAATAGCTGCTGGCTTACTGAACAGGCAGAGCCGAGATTCGAACCCTGGTCTCCTGTGTCAGAGGTAGAGCCCTTAAAGGGACTCCGAGCAGTGCCTGTGGGTATGCCTTTAAGCATACCCACAACTAATTAATTACATCCTCACACCTACCAGCATGATGTTTGTAATTATATCCCCCTGCGTTCCTTATATTTCATTGCATTGTGCTGAATCGAGCTGCCGACTTTGGAGAAAAGTTGTCCTGTGTAATACAATGTAACTATGGAAAGATGCATATCATTTTGAAGCTCTCTTTCTCCTCTTTCCAATGATAGATAAACTAGCACCCTACGCCTTTTAGTTTTCCCTATTTTCGCGACCGAAATTGCCGTGGCTGCGATTTCTATCGCAAAAATAGCGAAAACTAAAAGGCATAGGGCGGCGGTTTATATATCATTGGAAAGAGGAGAAAGAGAGCTTTAAAATGATATGCATCTTTCCATAGTTACTGCACTGCTCAGAGTCCCTTTAACCATTATACCATCCAGTCACCGCTGACAGGATGGCGAGGGCTGGTTTATGTGCTGATGGGGCCCCTTTGACTCTGAATGGGGCCCCAAGCGACTGCTTTTGTTGCCTGGTCGGTAATCCGGTCCTGAGGCTAAGCCTCAGTGGGAGGACGGGACAACATACCTATATACAGCAATATATATAGTTACAGGAAGTGATGCTGAAACTAGGATATTTAAAGTGAGTCTGAAGTTAAAATAAATAAAAGTCAGGGGCGTAACTAGGAATCTCCGGGCCCTCCTGCAGAAATTCTGAGCGGGACCCCCGGGCCCGCTCAGGGCCGTTTTTGGGGGGCTGGGGGGGTCAAAGCACGAGGAGAGAGCTTGGTGGCATGTTGGTGGGGAGGGGGGACGGTCCCCCCCCCCCCTCACCTCAGGCTCTCCCCTCTGCGCTCCCCTCAAGCATTGAATAGTCTGTATATGCAGGCGGCGGGGCAGCGGCAGATACATGCCTTCTGTGCGCTCCACGGATGTTCCTCTCTCTAGCTTCTGACGCGACTTCCTGTATAAACAGGAAGTCGCATCAGACACTAGAGGGAGAAACGTCCGCGCTGGAAGGTACAGTATGTATCTGCCGCTGCCCCGCCGCCTGCATACACTTTATTCAATGCTGGAGGGGAGGGGAGAGCCCGAGGTGAGGGATGGGTGACCGTCCCCTCTCCCCACCGACGTGCCACCAAGCTCTCCCCTCATCCTGCGACCCCTCCTGCCCCCCCAAAACGGCCCTGAGCGGGTCCCAGGGGGAGCATGGGCTGTATCCCCTATTGTTACGCCCGTGAAAAAAGTAAAAAAAAAAAAAACCAGCGAAAGAGAGAGCGCAGTGTCCATCCCATTGGTCGGAGACTGCTAATGGTTAAGCCAGTGCGGGAACGCGGAGTCCGTAGGAGGAACGGGAAGGCTCTGTATGACCCGTAGCCTTCCCTCTCCTTAGGTGAGTATCTTTTTTTTAATTTTCTTTTATTTTAAAGGGCAACTGAAGTGAGAGGAGGAGGCTGCCATATTTATTTCCTTTTAAACAATACCAGTTGCCTGGCAGCCCTGCTGATCTATTTGGCTGTAGTAGTGACTGAATCACACCTGAAACAAGCATGCAGCTAATCTTGTCAGATGTGACAATATTGTCAGAAACACCTGATCTGCTGCATGCTTGTTAAGAGTCTATGGCTAAAAATATTATGCTGGGCATACAAGGCTCGATTTTGCCACTCGTTTCCGTGCCCGATCATTTTGCCTGCTTGATTCTGCCAGCGATTCTCTTATCTTCCACTCGTTTTTCTTATCTTCTCCCATTGTCCTCTATGCAGAATCGAGCGGTGAAACGATCAGGCGGGAGATCGGACATGTCGGAAATTATCTATCGAGCCATCGAAATGGCTCAGAATCGAGCCGTGTATTCCCAGCATTAGAGGCACGCTCCATATCCCTCTCACTTCAGTATTCCTTTAACTTCAGACTGCATTTTTGGAGATTTTAATGTTTTCCCTTTTTGACTAATAAATTTTGACACTTGGCATATTAAGGTGGCTGGCAACAGGGCCGAGCCTGGGCGGGTGCTGCGGGTGCAAGGCACCCAGGCGCCTGCCTCTGAGAGGCGCCGCCCGGCTGCCGCTCTCCCCCTGTGGCCGCCGCTCGCTCGCTCCCTTCCTCCCTCTAGCCGCCGGCGCTGCGTCAGACCTCGATCAGGCGGGCGGGCGCTAGGACCTAGCACGCCGCACTGATATGCGGAAGTGACATCACTTCCGCATATAGAGCGGGTGCGCCTGGCGCCTTCTTACTGGTCGGGTCGCCCGCTGATTGAGGTCTGAAGCTGCTGCAAGGTGAGGAGGGAGCGGCGGCGGCAGAGGCAGCAGCGGCGGGAGGGGAGGGTGGGGTGCGCTCCTGTCACTACCTAAACGGGGACCCTATACCCCCTGGCTACCTATCCTGGGCACATATACCCCCTGGCTACCTATCCTGGGCACATATACCCCCTGGCTACCTATCCTGGGCACATATACCCCCTGGCTACCTATCCTGGGCACATATACCCCCTGGCTACCTATCCTGGGCACATATACCCCCTGGCTACCTATCCTGGGCACATATACCCCCTGGCTATCTATCCTGGGCACATATACCCCCTGGCTACCTATCCTGGGCACATATACCCCCTGGCTACCTATCCTGGGCACATATACCCCCTGGCTACCTATCCTGGGCACATATACCCCCTGGCTACCTATCCTGGGCACATATACCCCCTGGCTACCTATCCTGGGCACATATACCCCCTGGCTACCTATCCTGGGCACATATTACCCCCTGGCTACCTATCCTGGGCACATATTACCCCCTGGCTACCTATCCTGGGCACATATTACCCCCTGGCTACCTATCCTGGGCACATATTACCCCCTGGCTACCTATCCTGGGCACATATTACCCCCTGGCTACCTATCCTGGGCACATAATACCCCCTGGCTACCTATCCTGGGCACATAATACCCCCTGGCTACCTATCCTGGGCACATAATACCCCCTGGCTACCTATCCTGGGCACATAATACCCCCTGGCTACCTATCCTGGGCACATAATACCCCCTGGCTACCTATCCTGGGCACATAATACCCCCTGGCTACCTATCCTGGGCACATAATACCCCCTGGCTACCTATCCTGGGCACATAATACCCCCTGGCTACCTATCCTGGGCACATAATACCCCCTGGCTACCTATCCCGGGCACATAATACCCCCTGGCTACCTATCCCGGGCACATATACCCCCTGGCTACCTATCCCGGGCACATATACCCCCTGGCTACCTATCCCGGGCACATATACCCCCTGGCTACCTATCCCGGGCACATATACCCCCTGGCTACATATCCTGGGGACACTGGCTGTTTGTCATTATGTGCATTTGCTGGTGAAAAGCAGTCTCTTGTTATGTGAATTTGCTGGTGAAAAGCAGTCTCTTGTTATGTGCATTTGCTGGTGAAAAGCAGTCTCTTGTTATGTGCATTTGCTGGTGAAAAGCAGTCTCTTGTTATGTGCATTTGCTGGTGAAAAGCAGTCTCTTGTTATGTGCATTTGCTGGTGAAAAGCAGTCTCTTGTTATGTGCATTTGCTGGTGAAAAGCAGTCTCTTGTTATGTGCATTTGCTGGTGAAAAGCAGTCTCTTGTTATGTGCATTTGCTGGTGAAAAGCAGTCTCTTGTTATGTGCATTTGCTGGTGAAAAGCAGTCTCTTGTTATGTGCATTTGCTGGTGAAAAGCAGTCTCTTGTTATGTGCATTTGCTGGTGAAAAGCAGTCTCTTGTTATGTGCATTTGCTGGTGAAAAGCAGTCTCTTGTTATGTGCATTTGCTGGTGAAAAGCAGTCTCTTGTTATGTGCATTTGCTGGTGAAAAGCAGTCTCTTGTTATGTGCATTTGCTGGTGAAAAGCAGTCTCTTGTTATGTGCATTTGCTGGTGAAAAGCAGTCTCTTGTTATGTGCATTTACATGGGGAAAAGCAGTCTCTCGTTATGTGCATTTACATGGGGAAAAGCAGTCTCTCGTTATGTGCATTTACATGGGGAAAAGCTGTCTCTTATGTGCATTTAGTGGGGAATTTTTGTCAGTAAAAATCTTTTGTCAGTAAATTTTTAGGTATTTGTCAGTAAAAAATAACGTGAAAGGTTGGCAACACTGGCAGGCTGTGTGGTGCAACGGGAAAGATACAGGCAGCCCACCTTGGGCTTGGCAGGGGGGAGGAGCCGACGTCAGCGAGCGAGAGTAGGGTGGCCGCAGGCAGCCATAAATACGCAGTGTGTGACTGCGTCGCACTCGCAGAGCCTCTCAGCCTGAGTCAGTCCAGAGACTAGCAGACTGTCACTCGCAGGAAGCCAAAGCCAGCCAGGAGCAAGCCCATGGAAGAGGGGTAGGAATGGGGTATCACATGCATGCGTAAAGAGGTGGAAGGTGTGGGTGTGATTAGGAAGGACATGGGTGTGGTTATGTGGTTGGGCGTGGTTAATTTAACCACTCCCATAGGCGCCAGAGAAAATCTTGCACCCAGGTGCCAGGCACCCCAGGCTCACCCCTGGCTGGCAACCTATATTTATTGTACCTTTGAATTGTCCTTTAACTTCAGACTCCATTTAATGTGAAAGCATGTATCCTGAATAATTTACAGCATTCTACTATATGTCACTACGGTGCCTCTTTAAAGGACACCCGAGGCGAAAATAAACGAATGAAATAAACAATTGTATCTATCTTCCTTCTCCTAAAAATGACATTTTAAGATATTCCACAGTTTTATTTTATGTTTAAATCCACTTTTTAAGTTTTAACTGTTATATTGTTTTTGCTCAATTTATGAACTACTGACCCTTTTTATCTCTTTTCTTGCTCTCAGAAGCCATTTTCTGCTAGGAAAGTGTTTTATAGTTGGAATTTCTTATCAGTGAGGGTCACACTGTAGTCACTTCCTGTCTGAGTCAGGACTGAGTCAGACACTTACATACCTGATGTTTAACTCTTTCAGGCAGCGAACGAAAAAAAAGGAACACAGCACAGTTATTTGTGTGCTTGGCACTGCACATACCCACGTCTATCTCATCATGTCACATGCAGGGCTGCTCAAATCCGATCCGGGAGACATCCGGAGAGTAGCTATCCGGATATCTCCCAGTAAACCTGTGGGGGGGGTGTCAATCTTACCTGTCTGACGTCTTCTTAGGTCTGTCCCTCGGCGCCTCCCACGATGCACTCCATGCGCGTCACGTGATTACAAACACTTCCTCCTTCAACCCGGAGGAGGAAGTGTTTGTAATGACGTGACAGCCGCTTGGAGCGCATCGTGGGAGGCACCGAGGGACAGACCTAAGAAGACGTCAGACAGGTAAGATTGACCCCCCCACAGGTTTACTGGGAGATATCCGGATATCTCCCGGATCGGATTTGAACAGCCCTGATCACATGTCACCTCGGGTATGCTTTAACATTCACATGTAAGAGGCTTGATACCTTATATGAATCAGCCATCTTTCAATTGCCTATTTAGATTTCCACTTCCCTATTCCTACATTTTCCCTGGTTCTTGTTCATTTAAATTACTGTTGTTTGCCCTGCATACAGATTTATAAGTGTTTTATCCGTCACTGAAAAGGAAATAAATGACAATAAAGTACTGGAATTTTACAGAGGCCATCTGCTGGGCAGAACAAATGCCCCAAGCAGGGCATAGTTCACAGACTGCTCTGTAGAAAAAAAAAAAAAAACTTGCTAGACTAGTCTTATAAATAATCCAGTTGGTTAAACAAATCGCATAGTATTACCAGACTGTGTATACTGCAACCAGTTCTGTGACCGGGAAGTGTCTACTGTGGCTCCTGCTGACTACATATGGTCAGTAGACAATAACGTTTTCATCCAAGCTCTGCTGGGCAGTCAATCAGAGGAAAACATTCAGCGAGAACCTGTCACGCTTGTAGAATGATGGACGATATTTATATGTACGGACCAGGAATTTCTTAACACCGTGTACGTTATAATTAATCTTTATGATCTGATGTATGTTTTGTTTATGAGAAGATAAAGTCTGTTGTTCAGTGGTATCTATCATGTTAATTTCCTTTAAACATTGCCAACATTCGTTCATTCGTCAAATATACATTTGTTTATCCTGATTATGGTAGAGACCAGGGGCATAACTACATGTCATGTGGCCCCCCCCAGGGAAACTTAGAGGGGGCCCTTCAATGTTCTCTCCCCTTCCCTTGGTGCCCTTCACAGCCTGGGGGCCCATGTGAGTATGTATTTTCTCACATGTTGGACTTGATTCACTAAACCAGGATAACTCACATCACGGCCGTTTTCACAAATGTTTGTGCGCAATCACGAATTTTTGCAAAAATTTGCAATTGCACACGAAAATGCACGCAAAAACGGCCGTTATATGAGTTATCACGGTTTAGTGAATCAAGCCCCTTGTGTGACACATTCTTTGCAGGGTTTACCTTAGATACATCACTGATCACAATATATTTGAGACTTTTGCATATTATTGTATTTGCACATATTGCACATTACTGAGCCCGGGTTCATCCACCTGTGGGTTCTGGTTTTAGCCCCCAGTGTTGATGTGTATATATGAAGTCAGGTCCATAAATATTGAGACATCGACACAATTCTAACATTTTTGGCTCTATACACAACCACAAGGAATTTGAAATGAAACAAACACAAAAGGGGTTGATTCACAAAGTTTACTTATTTTTCAAGGAGTGCTAATGCAGGAGAGAAACAAATAAGGAGAGATAATTCATGAGATAAATAGATAGGGAGAGCTAAACCATGAGTTATTTCAAATAAGGAGAGCTAAACCATGAGTTATGTCAAATAAGGAGAGCTAAACCATGAGTTATGTCAAATAAGGAGAGCCAAACCATGAGTTATGTCATGAGTTATGTCAAATAAGGAGAGCTAAACCATGAGTTATGTCAAATAAGGAGAGCTAAACCATGATTTAAGTTAAATAAGGAGAGCTAAACCATGAGTTATGTCCAGTGCCAGATTTACCATAAGGCACTGTAGGCACGTGCCTACAGGCGCCTGATGATGGAAAGGCGGCTTCTCCCTCCTTCCCTATGCAGAGTCCTGATGAGAGTGTAAATGAGTGGTTACACAACCTGCTTTCGGCATTCCACTGATGAGATCTTCCTTCAGTCGGGGGCATCTCTAGCTACTTAATACTATTGAGGTTCTTTTACCTACCTAATACTTGGGGGCACTACTAGCTACTTAATATTGAGGGTACTTCTGGCTACCTAATTCTAAGGGGCGCCTCTAGCTACTTAATACTGAGGGTACCTCTGGCTACCTAATGCTAAGGGACACCTATTGCTATCCATGAAGGGCAAGGAAAGTAAGGGAGAAGTGACTGCTGGGACAGCCAGTACACTTGCGGTGCAGTTCGGCGGGGGTTTGTAGGTTCATGGGGGCGGAGTCTACGGTGCCAGGACAGCTGTGCCTATAGGCTCCTGTGATGTAAATCCGGGCCTGGTTATGTCAAATAAGGAGAGCTAAACCATGAGTTATGTCAAATAAGGAGAGCTAAACCATGAGTTATGTCAAATAAGGAGAGCTAAACCATGAGTTATATCAAATAAGGAGAGCTAAACCATGATTTACGTTAGATAAGGAGCGCTAAACCATGATTTAAGCTAGATAAGGAGCGCTAAACCATAAGTTAAGTTAAGGGGCCCATACAACTAACAATTTTCCTGCCGATATACAGCAGATTCGATCACTGTGATCGAATCTGCTGTGAAATCGTTGCGCAAATGCTGACAGAGCGATCGATTTCCGTCCAAAATCAATCGTTCCCGTTGCTTCCCATCAATCCGTCCGTGCGGGTCAGGGGTGCGTCAATAGCGGCGTTCGAATTTCGGACGACCGACGCTAGCGGCAATACAATACCTGCTCCAGCCGGCAGGTGTTTCCCTGCTCTCTCCGCTGTCACTTCTCCATGCTCGGCTCCTCCAGCTTCATTGAACTTCCTGTCCTGGCAGGAAGTTTAAACAGTAGAGCGCCCTCTACTGTTTAAACTTCTCTGGCAGGAAGTTCAGTGAAGCTGCAGCCGAGCGCGGAGAAGTGACAGCGGAGACCAGGGGACACGCCGGCCGGAGCAGGTAATATATGGGGGGGGGGGGGGGGAAGGGGGGGGGACTGGAGGCAGCGGCAGCTCCACAGATTGTGATCGGTTTCAGGCTGAAATCAATTCACAATCTGTTTGCAGTAAAGGCAGCCATACGATCCCTCTCTGATCCGATTCGATCAGAGAGGGATCTATCTGTTGGTCGGATCTGATGGCAAATCAACCAGTGTATATAAGGATAAGGTGAGGTTAATCATGAGTTAAGTCATTTAAGAAAAGAGATAAATTGTAAGTTAATAAATAAGGTGAGATAATTTAACAGAAAAGCTTTGCGAATCAGGACCGATGTTCTTTAACTGCAGACTGTCACTTTTTAATTTGAGGGTATTTACATCCAAATCAGCTTAACAATGTAGGAATTGCAGCAGTTTGCATATGTGCCTCCCGCCTGTTAAGGGACCAAAAGTAATGGGGCATAATAATAATCATAAATCAAACTTTCACTTTTGTAATACTTGGTAGCAAATCCTTTGCATTCAGTTACAGCCTGGGAACGCGGTCAGCGGCGGGTAGCGGCGGGGGTGCGTATATCTACGCCCTGAGAGGGAAATGAAGTTAAAAGGGGCATAGATATACTGTACGTTGGCGTTTGATTTATGATTATTATTATTCTGTCTCATTACTTTTGGTCCCTTAACAAGCGGGAGGCACATATGCAAACTGTTGTGATTCCTACACCTGTCACCTGATTTGGATGTAAATACCCTCATGTTAAAGCTGACAATTTGCAGTTAAAGCACATCATGTTCATTTCATTGCAAATCCATTGGGGTTGTGTATAGAGCCAAAAATGTTAGAATTGTGTTGATGTCCCAATATTTATGGTCCGGACTGTATTTTTTTACAGAATTGTGTAGTATATATTATACAGAAATTATATTCATTTGGAAGCATATGTATTTATTTTTTCTGAGCATGATTGCAACAGCAAGGAGTTTTATGGGTAGCATGGTCTAAATGTTTTTAATGCATTAAATTATCGTATTTTTATCTAATGCCTGATCATATGGAATAAAGATCATTTGTGTGTATTTTCCAAAAACTTTCCTTGAGTGGTGCAGTTTTATAAAGAGTTTTCTTTTCAAACATTGGTATGTCCTTTTTGGACCCCATCAAACTTAGGTGGTTACATGGAGGTGTTGCGGACCCTCCTTCATTGTCTCTTAGGAGATCATTTTTCATCTTCTTCTTAGAATAATGTTTCAGCAGCTACAACTACAACTGAAAAATCAACAAAAAAAAGTACACCCTGGCCCATATGCAATTAACTTTTTTTCCTAAGTTTTCTCTTAGGAGATTTTTTTTTCATCTTCTCTTTAAAGAGAGACTAAAGCATCCCTAAATCCCTGTTTTTATTTCACAATCCTGTTAGGCATGATTGCCCTACCCGAAACATAGCATGTGCATCAAAAAAGGGTGCCTGGAAAAAAGGGTGCGGATTATTGCCGAAATTGTAAGTTGAAATGTAAAACAATATTTTTCGTTTATAGTAGGGATGGGACGAATCCACAATTTTTTCGAATCCGAATCCGAATCTGAAAAGGTTCTCGAATATCTCGAACCTTTCGAATCCCGAATCTAACGAATCCTGCACATAAGAATTGTGCGATCCGTGGTATAGTTGCCCGCAGTATAGGTACCCAGGCATAGGTAGCGAGGTAAAGGTGCCTTCAGTATAGCTAGCTAGGTATGGGTGCCTTCAATATTGGTAGCTTTCAGTATAGGTAGCAAGGTATAGGGGCCTGCAGTATAGGTAGCAGGGTATATGGGCCTTCAGTATAGGTAGCAGGGTATATGGGCCTTCAGTATAGGTAGCAGGGTATATGGGCCTTCAGTATAGGTAGCAGGGTATATGGGCCTTCAGTATAGGTAGCAGGGTATATGGGCCTTCAGTATAGGTAGCAGGGTATATGGGCCTTCAGTATAGGTAGCAGGGTATATGGGCCTTCAGTATAGGTAGCAGGGTATATGGGCCTTCAGTATAGGTAGCAGGGTATATGGGCCTTCAGTATAGGTAGGTAGCAGGGTATATGGGCCTTCAGTATAGGTAGGTAGCAAGGTATAGAGGCCTTCAGTATCGGTAGCAAGGTACATGTGCCTTCAGTATCAGTAGCAAGGTATAGTGGCCTTCAGTATAGGTAGCACAGTACATGTGCTTTCAGTATTGGTAGGTAACTAGGTATAGGGGCCTTCAGTATAGGTAGTAGGGTATATGTGCCTTCAGTATAGGTAGCAGGGTATATGTGCCTTTAGTATAGGTAGGTAGCTAGGTATAGGGGCCTTCACTATAGGTAGTAAGGTACATGTGCCTTCAGTATAGGTAGGTAGGTAAAGGGACCTTCAGTATAGGTAGCAGGGTATAGGGACTTAATTATAGGTAGGTATGTAGGTAGGTATAGGGGCCTTTAGGTAGGTAGGTAAAGGGACCTTCAGTATAGGTAGCAGGGTATAGGGCCTTAAGTATAGGTAGGTATGTAGGTAGGTAGGTATAGGGGCCTTTAGGTAGGTAGGTATAGGGGCCTTTAGGTAGGTAGGTAGGTAGGTACGTATAGGGGGCCTTTAGGTAGGTATAGTGGCCTGAAGGTAGGTAGGTAGGTATAGTGGCCGGTAGGTAGGTAGGTATAGTGTCCTGTAGGTAGGTAGGTAGTTAAAGGGACCTTCAGTATAGGTAGCAGGGTATAGGGCCTTAAGTATATGTAGGTAGGTAGATATAGGGGCCTTTAGGTAGGTAGGTATAGGGGCCTTTAGGTAGGTAGGCATGTATAGGGGGCCTTTAGGTAGGTAGGTAGGTATAGATGCCTGTAGGTAGGTATAGGGGCCGGTAGGTAGGTATAGGAGCCTGTAGGTAGGTAGGTATAGTGGCCGGTAGGTACGTATAGGGGGCCTTTAGGTAGGTATAGGGGCCTGTAGGTAGGTAGGTATAGTGGCCGGTAGGTAGGTAGGTACATATAGGGGGCCTTTAGGTAGGTATAGGGGCCTGTAGGTAGGTAGGTATAGTGGCCGGTAGGTAGGTATAGGGGGCCTTTAGGTAGGTATAGGGGCCTGTAGGTAGGTAGGTATAGTGGCCGGTAGGTAGGTACGTATAGGGGGCCTTTAGGTAGGTATAGGGGCCTGTAGGTAGGTATAGTGGCCGGTAGGTAGGTACGTATAGGGGGCCTTTAGGTAGGTATAGGGGCCTGTAAGTAGGTAGGTATAGTGGTAGGTAGGTAGGTGTCGCTCCCCCCCGTGCCTCCTCCGCTCACCCCCACGGCCTCCTCCGTCCCCCGTGCCTCCCCCTTGCATAGAAGTGAGCATTGGCTCACCTAACACCTGGCCGGGATTCCCTACCTGCCGCCAGCGCAGAGCCGCAGACCCGCAGACCTCTTGCTTCCTCCTCTGTTCCCTCTAGTGATCGGCATTTGCATACGCGTCATCACTGAAGCGCCGGGCGGTTACTAGAGGGAACAGAGGAGGAAGCAAGAGGTCTGCGGGTCTGCGGCTCTGCGCTGGCGGCAGGTAGGGAATCCCGGCCAGGTGTTAGGTGAGCCAATGCTCACTTCTATGCAAGGGGCAAGCGGAGGAGGCGCGGAGGGGTCGGAAGAGGACGAGCGGGGGATCGGCGGTTGCGCGCGGGGATTCGGCGGATTCGTTAAGGGGGAAATGGCGTCGGGATTCGAATCCACGAATCTCGAATATTTCCCAATATTCGAGGGATTCGTGGATTCGCCGGATTCGTCGTCCCATCTCTAGTTTATAGCTTATAAACAAAAATCTAGTGCTAAATAGGTTGTATAAACGGAAACGAAACGGCAAAATACCATCTATAACAACAAACGATGTCGGAAATGAAACGTCAAATAGCGCCTATAATAAAAAACGATATTTACACTTGTATTAAGCATAGTAATACAATGGTAGATTTTACAGGTATTTTGCTGCAATTATATCTAACTGTAGGCTCACACAGATCTCTCCCTATCCCTAACCCCTAGACCCCCCCTCTGTGTAAATATACATAATTTAATAAATTGTATATATATTACAAATATTGTACTGTAACTATACCTAACCCTACTCTCACACAGAGCTCTCCCTGTACCTATCCCTAATCCCTAGCCCCTCCCCCTGGTGTTGCCTATCACTAACCCCCCCCCCCGGTGGTGCCTAACCCTAACCACCCCCTGGTGGTGCCTAACCCTAAGACCCCCCCCCTGGTGGTACCTAACCCTAACCACCCCCCTGGTGGTGCCTAACCCTAACCACCCCCTGGTGGTGCCTAACCCTAACCACCCCCTGGTGGTGCCTAACCCTAACCACCCCCCTGGTGGTGCCTAACCCTAACCACCCCCTGGTGGTGCCTAACCCTAAGACCCCCCCCCCTGGTGGTACCTAACCCTAACCACCCCCCTGGTGGTGCCTAACCCTAACCACCCCCTGGTGGTGCCTAACCCTAACCACCCACCTGGTGGTGCCTAACCCTAACCACCCCCTGGTGGTGCCTAACCCTAAGACCCCACCCCCTGGTGGTACCTAACCCTAACCACCCCCCTAGTGGTGCCTAACCCTAACCACCCCCTGGTGGTGCCTAACCCTAAGACCCCCCCCCCCTGGTGGTACCTAACCCTAACCACCCCCCTGGTGGTGCCTAACCCTAACCACCCCCTGGTGGTGCCTAACCCTAACCACCCCCTGGTGGTGCCTAACCCTAACCACCCCCTGGTGGTGCCAAACCCTAAGACCTCCCTGTTGGTGCCTAACCCTAAATCTACCCTGGTGGTGCCTAACCCTAACCAACCACCTGGTGGCGCCTAAACCTAACCATCTCTCTGGTGGTGGCTAACCCTAACCATCTCCACTGCACAAACACCCTTACACACATATAAACAATAATATATTTAATCCTTAAAATACTTCACTATAAATTACATGAATAAAATAATTTATATATTTGTAATAGAATAAATAGCCTTAAAATCACATACACATTAATAATATTATAAATAGAAAAAGGTATACATATATATATAATAGAATAAATAGCCTTACAATCATGTACGCATTAAAAAATCTTAAAATAACGGTAATATTAAAAGCGATATATTAGTAAGTTAATAAATCTGAAAACTGTAATCTACGCATTATAAGTGTAAATAACAAAGTTAATACCAAAAGTGATGCATTTCTAATAGAATAAGGTTGAAAACGATATTTAACCACTTAAGCCTAACTGGACGAGATTTCTCGTCCAGTTAGGCTGCGCGCACTCCCGCGGGTTGCGCGCGCTCCCGCGGGCCCACCCGTGCGCGCTCCCGCTACCTGCCGTTAGCCCAGCGAACAGTGAAAGGGATTATAGATCCCTTTCACCGATCGCATCCCCCCGGAGAAAAGCCGACAGCGTCTCTCCAGACGCTGCAGCTTTTCTGCGTGCCAAAAAGTTCAGTCTTCTTTCTTTTCCTGGGAGCGAGCTCGATCGCTCCCAGGACTATTTGACTGTGGCCATCTTGTGGCCAAATAGTAAATCTACACCCACATACATTTTACATTACACAAACACTTTTTTACATAAAAAAAATAACTGATTACCTCCCACACCAAAAATTACCCACATACAATGTTTAATTTAAAAAATTTTTTTTTACAATAAATAAAAAAAAAAAAAAAACTTAAATAGTTACCTAAGGGTCTGAACTTTATAAATATGCATGTCAAAGGAGTGTATTAATATATTTTTTAAAAAAGTATGGGCTTGTAAATAGTGATGGACGCAAATTGAAAAATTGCACCTTTACTTCCAAGTAAAATATCGGCGCCATACATTGTGATAGGGACATAATTTAAATGGTGTAATAAGCAGGACAAATTGGCAAATAAAGTACATGGGTTTTAATTATGGTAGCATGTATGAATTTTAAACTATAATGGCCAAAAGCTGAGAAATAATGATTTTTTTTCCATTTCTTTCTTATTCTTCCTGTTAAAATGCATTTACAGTAAAGTGGCTCTTAGCAAAATGTATCACCCACAGAAAGCCTAATTGGTGGTGGAAAAAACAAGATATAGATCCATTCGTTGTCATGAGTAGTGATAAAGTTATTGGCAAATGAATGGGAGGTGAAAGTTGCTCAGATGCAAAAAATTTCAACCCTGTGGGCTTAAGTGGTTAAAGAGAATCTGTATTGTTAAAATCGCACAAAAGTAAACATACCAGTGCGTTAGGGGACATCTCCTATTACCCTCTGTCACAATTTCGCCGCTCCCCGCCGCATTAAAAGTAGTCAAAAACAGTTTTAAAAAGTTTGTTTATAAACAAACAAAATGGCCACCAAAACAGGAAGTAGATTGATGTACAATATGTCCACACATAGAAAATACATCCATACACAAGCAGGCTGTATACAGCTTTCCTTTTGAATCTCAAAAGATCATTTGTGTGTTTACCTTCTGTCCCCTTCTTCTCTCATGCACTGAACATTACAGGCTTCCTGCAGACAGCTCTGCCTGTGCCTGTGTTTGTAATTCCTCAGTATGTGTTAGCCAGCTACTTTCACAGCCTAACAGAGGAGGATTTTTATCCAGCTCTCTTCTATCACTGATAAGATAGCAGAGAAGCTGCTGGCTTATGTAAATAAAACACACACTGGAGTGTGCATAGAGGAACAGACCAGCACGGAAGAGTTGGCAGCCTTCCAGACACAGGACGACAAGTCTGACAGGGGAAAGATACATTGATTTATTACAGAGACCGTGATAGTACAAAATGCTGCAGTGAGCCAGAACAGATTAGAATAGGTTTAGGAACTTGTAGGATGGTAGAAAAAACATTGTAATTTTTGTTACAGAGTCACTTTAAGCATTATACGTATGAAAACGAATTTTAAAATGATAATATAAGTGTAAACGAAAATTTACTTGTTGCAGTCCTGAAAGCAATTTTAAAAACTAAAAATAAGTAAAACCTCCTATAAGTGAAATTTAAAAACAAAGAAATAAGTATAACACAAAGTTAAAATGAATTTGTAAACGATATTTGTAATAAACCTTATTCTGTAAACAAAAACTTTTGCTAACACGATCCCTGCAACCGCTATTTCTCAGGCGCCCAAATTTCCTGTCGGGCGCTTAATAGCCGATATTTTGCATTGCAGTCTATGGTCGCGTCCTTTTTGTCTATTAGCCATATGCGCCCTTTTTTACTGCTTTCCCCTGTGGCTGCAGTCTCAATCAATCTCCCCCAAATCCTCTGGCAAATATTAGGGAATCGCTTCCTGTAGAGGCAGAGCTTTAAGCAGTAGCTCTGCCTCTACTCCGTCAATATGTGCCGATCTCTGCCTCTGCCCGCCCCTCTCAGTCTTCTTTCACTGAGAGGGGCGGGGAGAGGCGGCGACCATCGCAGATTGATTGGACTTGAGGCAGAGTTACAGCCCAAAGCTCTGCCTCCCTCGGGCAGCAAAATCCACGACCAGGAAAGTCGTGGATTTTTGCCTTGTGCTTTTGGGGGGATTCATTGAGATTTCTGCCACGGGGATGTGGTGTTTCAGAGGGGGCAATAACGCTTACCAGGATTGTGAAGTGAAAACAGTGATTTAGGGAAGCTTCAGAGTCTCTTTACGATAACTATTGAGCACTTTTCAATAAAAAGGTACCAAAAAGTAGACACATAAGTAATGTTGAACATATTTTGAGCATTTTCTTGCTTGCTGGTGGTTTAAGAAAGCATTTTATTGACAAGTTGTGAAAATATCACCTAGGAGAAAACTGAGGAGAAAAAGTGAATTGCATGAGTCCTTGTCTATAAAATACTGAATAAGTCACCAGCAAGCAAGAAAATACTCAAAATAATTTTGGTAGTACTTTTTCACCTACTTTTTGATATGTTTTCAATTCCAAAGTGCTGAAAACGTATAATTTATAGCAGATGAAAAATTATCTCCAAGGAGAAAACTATGGAGAAAAAGTTAATTGTACATGGGCCTGGACAGTGTTTACTCCTAGGAGATAATTTTTCAACTTTGATTTAAAACTATTAGAGGGGCGGGGAGAGGCGGCGACCATCGCAGATTGATTGGACTTGAGGCAGAGCTACAGCGCAAAGCTCTGCCTCCCTCGGGCAGCAAAATCCATGACCAATTCCAACACTTTGGAACTCTCTACCTCCACCCATTAGTGCAGCCCCCTCCTTCAACATCTTCAAGAAGGCCCTCAAAACTCACCTTTTTCACTCTGGCCTACCACCCCTCACAATTGCTCTAAACCCACAGCTGAACTCTGGTCCCCTACCTTTTGTGTCTCTACCTCTCCTTCTAGATTGTATGCCTTTGGGCAGGGTCCTCCTCCTTTTGTGTCCTACCTGATCATGCACCTCCATTACTGTGCACCCATGCTATGCATCTGAGTGAACCTAACTTGCCTAATCTCCATGCTCCATCCAGTGACTGACTAAGCATTACCTGGTACTCATACAGTGCTGTGTGATCTGGTCTTTCTTGTATTCCTGTATTGTCATATTGCTGTAGGTCACCCCTAAATATTGTCTGTAACCTAAACTAATGTCCAGCGCTGCGTAATATGTTGGCGCTTTATAAATACAATAAATAATAATAATCCGAACATTTGTATAGCGCTTTTCTCCTGTCGGACTCAAAGCGCTCAAGAGCTGCAGCCACTGGGACGCGCTCAAGAGGCCACCCTGCAGTGTTAGGGAGTCTTGCCTTGAACTCCTTACTGAATAGGTACTTGACCTAGCCAGGATTCGAACCCTGGTCTCCCATGTCAAAGGCAGAGCCCTTAAAGAGACTCTGAAGCGAGAATAAATCTCGCTTCAGAGCTCATAAATAGCAGGGGCACGTGTGCCCCTGCTAAAACGCCGCTATCCCGCGGCTAAACGGGGGTCCCTTCACCCCCAACCCACCCCCCGCAAAAGAGTGTCGTAGAAAGGTCGCAGATTTATTGCTTCCTGGAGGCAGGGCTAACGGCTGCAGCCCTGCCTCCAGTCGCGTCTGTCAGCGGCGCATCGCCGCCTCTCCCCCGCCCCTCTCAGTGAAGGAAGACTGAGAGGGGCGGGGGAGAGGCGGAGATACGCGCTGACAGACGCGCGTGGGGCAGGGCTGCGGCGGTTAGCCCTGCCCCAACCAGGAAGCGCTCCCCCGCTGCACCGAGGGGGATTTAGGGGTGAAGGGACCCCCGTTAAGCCGCGCTATAGCGGCGTTTTAGCAGGGGCACACGTGCCCCTGCTATTTATGAGGTCTGAAGCGAGATTTATTCTCGCTTCAGACTCTCTTTAACCAGTACACTATCCAGTCATAATAATAATAAAATAACTTTTCAGCACTTTACAATGGGAATAGTACCAAAAAGTAGGTAAAAAGCTTTGTCAAAATTATTTTGAGTATTTGTTATGCTTTTTGGTGCTTTAAAAAGGCTTTTTATTTACAAGTTGTAAAAATATCACCCAGGAGAAAACTCCCAGGTGAAAAAGTGAATTGTATCTGGGCCGTAAGGCACAAATTGTTGTAGAAAGCTCAGAGGAGTGCGTAACTCAGTGGCCAAGGGAGGAAAGAGTAAACAAAGAGGAGGAGAGGAAACAGACACACAGAGATGGCAGAGACAGAGTTTCACACATTAGAGGATAAGATACATCTCTACATTCTACTAGGAGAAGAGGAATCCACAGTGACAATCGCTGCACACTATGTCACAGCATGCCACAGACTGAGAGGAGGAATGCACAGTGACAATCATTGCACACTATGTCACAGCATGCCACAGACTGAGAGGAGAAATCCACAGTGACAATCGCTGCACACTGTGTCACAGCATGCCACAGACTGAGGGGATGAATCCACAGTGACAATCGCTGCACACTGTGTCACAGCATGCCACATACTGAGAGGAGGAATGCACAGTGACAATCACTGCACACTATGTCACAGCATGTCACAGACTGAGAGGAGGAATCCACAGTGACAATCACCGCACACTATGTCATAGCATGCCACAGACTGAGAAGAGCATAAATGAATTGTAAATCTAAAAATGTCCGCAAACTGCTTACCCATTGTTCGCCGACCCCACCCCTCTCCATGTCCCCCATTCCCCCCTGCTTTGGCAATGCCTGTATGAATCTTGGTCATGCCAATAAAGCCATCTTTGATTTGATTTGAGTAAAATCAAGCAAGGAAGACAGTGGTGGCAGAGAGATATTGTAGGCTGACATATGATGCTTTGTGGCTACATCGTTACTCACCGGAGTCCACCACCGTGTTTGCGTCTTCTGTCCTAGAACTCATTTAGCCATATCTATGTTATTATTAACACTCTTATCCTTAAATAATGAAAGGAGCCACAGAAATCAGTCATTTTCACAAGTCACGTAAAACCTTCAAACTACATCTACTTCCTCATTTTGGTAGAGCCAGCCTTGAACTCTACGATAGACGGTAAATGTGGTTACGTACCTGCAAAGTCAGTAGAGAGAAAGAGGTACAGGTGCTAAGTCAGTAGAGATACAGGTGCTGTAGACTCCGCGTGTGAGTGGACTGAGGGTAGATGAGTAAGTCCTACACCTGGTGGAAACCAGCACGGAAGTCACCCAACTATCAGCAAACACTGATCTGTCTGCAAAGAATTCGGAGGGACCATGAACTCCCTCAGCCTGGTAGAGCTTTGACAAATAGCCTGCTATTGATTTTCCAAGCAGTGAATGCGGCACTGTTCTCTGGGTCACTGTTCCTGTTTTTGTATTGATTAACTTGTTACTCTGATGTCACATTTTATTAATAAGGATGAGGAGCTATTATAGACTTACATCATAAAACACAATAAGACAGTTTTATGAAACAAATGTATAATATATACATGTCTTTCATGCATGATCAGTTCGCATAAGTAGAGATGGCCCGAACCGGCGGTGCGTGTCCTAGATTGCGCTTCTGTTGCCGGACACTCTCTGCGCATGAGCGTGACGTCACTCATGACTTCACGCACATGCGCAGAAAGTGCCCGGCAACAGTAGCGCAATCTAGGACGCGCACCGGTTCGGGAACCGTTCGCGACATCTCAGCGCATAAGCAGTAGAGTATTGTACTGTGTTAGGCACCAGTAAAGGCAAGAATTTTGGAATCAGGTTGATACCGTTTATTGGCTAAGTGTACTTGAGGCGACATGTGACATGATGAGATAAATGTGTAAGTACAGTGCAAAACATACTAATAAACAGGTTTATCTTTTTTATTTTGCTATCTGAAAGAGTTAATTTTCAGGGGTAGAAGTGACTGCTTCTCTCTTTTTTGTACCTTGTTAGGAATATAGTAAACCTCACTGATAAGCCATAAAAGATTTCCTGGAAGAATACAACTTTTGAGGGGCAGGGCCGCAGGGGGGAGATAGAAAAAGGTCAGTAGTTCACGTATTTTACCTCTGGGGCCTATATGAAATTAACGTTTTTTTTCCTGAGTTATCTCCTAGGAGATAATTTGCATCTTCTCTCTAAAGGAAACCTGAGATGGGGTGGGAGAAAAAATGTATACATACCTGGGGCTTCCTCCAGCCCCCTCCAGGCTAATCGCTCCCTCGCTGTCAGGGGCGTAACTAGAAATCACTGGGCCCCCCTGCGAAAATTTGGATGGGCCCCCCATAGGTACCAAATAATTGTAATGGGGCAGCGTTTCACTATAAAATAATTGTAATGGGGCAGCGTTTCACTATAAAATAATTGTAATGGGGCAGCGTCTCACTATAAAATAATTGTAATGGGGCAGCGTTTCACCATAAAATAATAATCGTAATGCACCAGAAATTGATCGTAAAGTGGGCAGCATTTCACCATAAACTAATCGTAAAGTGCCCTGCTCTGCCTCAAGGGAGACAGACTACGGCTGTGGGGAATGAACTGGCCCGGCGGCCAGTTCCACATCTGGTTGGGGGGTCCTAGAATCGGGCGGGCGTCCGCCCCCCCCCTCCCCCGCACATGGCTGGCGGGCCCCGGAGCAGCCCCGGGTTCCCCTGTGGCTGAGGGGGTCGCATCCCCGGTGATTACGCCGGTGCTCGCTGTCCACCACCGCCTCCTGGATCTTCCGCAATCGGCCCCGGGTAAGTCCTTCAGTCTGTTGCGTACTGCGCATGTGCAGCCTGGCCGCATTTATGCCCCCATTGCACTCCCGTCGCTGGAAGCATTATGCGTCTTCGTAGTACTACTGCGCAGGTGCAGAACGCTCCCGGCTACCGGAGCGCGATGGGTAGGGCTGGATTTACCATAAGGAACTGTAGGCACGTGCCTACAGGCGCCTGATGATGGAAAGGCGGCTCACTACCCTCCTTCCCTATGAAAAGTCATAATAAGAGTGTAAATGAGAGGTTACTCACCCTGCTTTCGGTATTCCTCTGATGAGATCTCCTTTCAGTAAGGGGGACCTCTAGCCACTTTATACTGAGGTTCCTCTAGCTACCTAATACTTGGGGGCAGCTCTAGCTACTTAATATTAAGGGTTCTTCTGGCTATCTAATACTAAGAGGCACCTGCAGCGACCTGTGATGGGCAAGGGAAGTAAGGGAAAAGTGACAGCTGGGACAGCCAACACACTAGTGATGCAGTTTGGTGGGGGATTGTAGTTTCATGGAGGGCGAAATCTAAGGCGCCAGGACATCTGTGCCTATAGGCTCCTGTGATGTAAATCCGGGCCTGGTGATGGGGGAGCATGGGCAGCCAGACTGCACCTGCGCAGACTGGCCCCCGAGAGGACGACTTACTGGGGCCGATTGTGGAAGATCCAGGATGGTGAGGGAACGATCAGCTTGGAGGGGGCTGGAGGAAGCTCCTGGTATGTATACATTTTTTCTCCTGCCCCATCTCATGTACACTTTAACCACTTAAGGACCACAGTCTTTTCGCCCCTTAAGGACCAGAGCCTTTTTCTCCATTCAGACCACTGCAGCTTTCACGGTTTATTGCTCGGTCATACAACCTACCACCTAAAGGAATTTTACCTCCTTTTCTTGTCACTAATACAGCTTTCTTTTGCTGCTATTTGATTGCTGCTGCGAGTTTTAGTTTTTATTATATTCATCAAAAAAGACATGAATTTTGGCAAAAAAATGACTTTTTTAACTTGCTGTGCTGACATTTTTCAAATAAAGTAAAATTTCCTATACATTTGAGCGCGAAAGTTATTCTGCTACATGTCTTTGATAAAAAAAAAAACCATTCAGTGTATATTTATTGGATTGGGTAAAAGTTATAGCGTTTACAAACTATGGTGCCAAAAGTGAATTTTCCCATTTTCAAGCATCTCTGACTTTTCTGCGCACCTGTCAGGTTTCATGAGGGGCTAAAATTCCAGGATAGTACAAATACCCCCCAAATGACCCCATTTTGGAAAGAAGACATCCCAAAGTATTCAGTGAGAGGCATGGTGAGTTCATAGAAGATTTTATTTTTTGTCACAAGTTAGCGGAAAATGACACTTTCTGACAAAAAAAAGAAAAAAAAATAGTTTCTATTTCTTCTAACTTGCGACAAAAAAAAGGAAATCTGCCACGGACTCACTATGCTCCTCTCTGAATAACTTGAAGTGTCTACTTTCCAAAATGGGGTCATTTGTGCGGTGTGTTCACTGTCCTGGCATTTTGGGGGGTGCCTAATTGTAAGCACCCCTGTAAAGCCTAAAGATGCTCATTGGACTTTTGGCCCCTTAGCGCAGTTAGGCTGCAAAAAAGTGCCACACATGTGGTATTTCTGTACTCAGGAGAAGTAGTATAATGTGTTTTGGGGTGTATTTTTACACATACCCATGTTGGGTGGGAGAAATATCTCCGTAAATGACAATTGTTTTATTTTTTTTACACACAATTGTCTATTTATAGAGATATTTCTCCCACTCAGCATGGGTATGTGGAAAAATACACCCCAAAACACATTATACTACTTCTCCTGAGTACGGCGATACCACATGTGTGGCACTTTTTTGCACCCTAACTGCGCTAAGGGGCCCAAAGTTCAATGAGTACCTTTAGGATTTCACAGGTCATTTTGAGAAATTTCGTTTCAAGACTACTCCTCACGGTTTAGGGCCCCTAAAATGCCAGGACAGTATAGGAACCCCACAAATTACCCCATTTTAGAAAGAAGACACCCCAAGGTATTCCGTTAGGAGGATGGTGAGTTCATAGAAGATTTTTTTTTTTGTCACAAGTTAGCGGAAATTGATTTTAATTGTTTTTTTTCACAAAGTGTCATTTTCCGCTAACTTGTGACAAAAATAAAATCTTCTATGAACTCACCATACTCTTAACGGAATACCTTGGGGTGTCTTCTTTCTAAAATGGGGTCATTTGTGGGGTTCCTATACTGCCCTGGCATTTTAGGGGCCCTAAACCGTGAGGAGTAGTCTTGAAACCAAATGTCGCAAAATGACCTGTGAAATCCTAAAGGTACTCATTGGACTTTGGGCCTCTTAGCGCACTTAGGGTGCAAAAAAGTGCCACACATGTGGTACCGCCGTACTCAGGAGAAGTAGTATAATGTGTTTTGGGGTGTATTTTTACACATACCCATGCTGGGTGGGAGAAATATCTCTGTAAATGACAATTGTTTGATTTTTTTACACACAATTGTCCATTTACAGAGAGATTTCTCCCACCCAGCATGGGTATGTGTAAAAATACACCCCAAAACACAATATACTACTTCTTCTGAGTACGGCGATACCACATGTGTGACACTTTTTTGCAACCTAGGTGCGCTAAGGGGCCTAACGTCCTATTCACAGGTCATTTTAAGGCATTTGGATTCTAGACTACTGCTCACGGTTTAGGGCCCCTAAAATGCCAGGGCAGTATAGGAACCCCACAAGTGACCCCATTTTAGAAAGAAGACACCCCAAGGTATTCTGTTAGGAGTATGGTGAGTTCATAGAAGATTTTTTTTTTGTCACAAGTTAGCGGAAAATGACACTTTGTGAAAAAAAAAACAATACATATCAATTTCCGCTAACTTGTGACAAAAAATAAAATCTTCTATGAACTCATCATACACCTAACAGAATACCTTGGGGTGTCTTCTTTCTAAAATGGGGTCACTTGTGGGGTTCCTATACTGCCCTGGCATTTTAGGGGCCCTAAACCGTGAGGAGTAGTCTTGAACCCAAATGTCTCAAAATGACCTGTGAAATCCTAAAGGTACTCATTGGACTTTGGGCCCCTTAGCACAGTTAGGCTGCAAAAAAGTGTCACACATGTGGTATCGCCGTACTCAGAAGAAGTAGTATAATGTGTTTTGTGGTGTATTTTTACATATAACCATGCTGGGTGGGAGAAATATCTCTGTAAATGACACATTTTTGATTTTTTTTACACACAATTGTCCATTTACAGAGAGATTTCTCCCACCCAGCATGGGTATGTGTAAAAATACACCACAAAACACATTATACTACTTCTCCTGAGTATGGCGATACCACATGTGTGACACTTTTTTGCAGCCTAGGTGCGCTAAGGGGCCCAACGTCCTATTCACAGGTCATTTTGAGGCATTTGTTTTCTAGACTACTCCTCACGGTTTAGGGCCCCTAAAATGCCAGGGCAGTATAGGAACCCCACAAGTGACCCCATTTTAGAAAGAAGACACCCCAAGGTATTCCGTTAGGGGTATGGTGAGTTCATAGAAGATTTTATTTTTTGTCACCAGTTAGTGAAAAATGACACTTTGTGAAAAAAACAATAAAAATCCAATTTCCGCTAACTTTTGACAAAAAATATAATCTTCTATGAACTCATCATACACCTAACAGAATACCTTGGGGTGTCTTCTTTCTAAAATGGGGTCACTTGTGGGGTTCCTATACTGCCCTGGCATTTTACGGGCCCAAAACTGTGAGTAGTCTGGAAACCAAATTTCTCAAAATGACTGTTCAGGGGTATAAGCATCTGCAAATTTTGATGACAGGTGGTCTATGAGGGGGCAAATTTTGTGGAACCGGTCATAAGCAGGGTGGCCTCTTAGATGACAGGATGTTTTGGGCCTGATCTGATGGATAGGAGTGCAAGGGGGGTGACAGGAGGTGATTGATGGGTGTCTCAGGGGGCGGTTAGAGGGAAAATAGATGCAATCAATGCACTGGGGAGGTGATCGGAAGGGGGTCTGAGGGGGATCCGAGGGTTTGGCCGAGTGATCAGGAGCCCACACAGGGCAAATTAGGGCCTGATCTGATGGGTAGGTGTGCTAGGGGGTGACAGGAGGTGATTGATGGGTGTCTCAAGGTGTGATTAGAGGGGGGAAATAGATGCAAGCAATGAACTAGCGAGGTGATCAGGGCTGGGGTCTGAGGACGTTCTGAGGTGTGGGCAGGTGATTGGGTGCCCGCAAGGGGCAGATTAGGGTCTAATCTGATGGGTAACCGTGACAGGTGGTGATAGGGGGTGATTGATGGGTAATTAGTGGGTGTTTAGAGGAGAGAAGAGATGTAAACACTGCACTTGGGAGGTGATCTGATGTCGGATCTGCGGGCGATCTATTGACGTGGGTGGGTGATCAGATTGCCCGCAAGGGGCAGGTTAGGGGCTGATTGATGGGTGGCAGTGACAGGGGGTGATTGATGGGTGGCAGTGACAGGGGGTGATTGATAGGTGATTGACAGGTGATCAGTGGGTTATTACAGGGAATAACAGATGTAAATATTGCACTGGCGAATTGATAAGGGGGGGTCTGAGGGCAATCTGAGCGTGTGGGCGGGTGATTGGGTGCCCGTAAGGGGCAGATTAGGGTCTAATCTGATGGGTAACAGTGACAGGTGGTGATAGGGGGTGATTGATGGGTAATTAGTGGGTGTTTAGAGGAGAGAAGAGATGTAAACACTGCACTTGGGAGGTGATCTGATGTCGGATCTGCGGGCGATCTATTGGTGTGGGTGGGTGATCAGATTGCCCGCAAGGGGCAGGTTAGGGGCTGATTGATTGGTGGCAGTGACAGGGGGTGATTGATGGGTGGCAGTGACAGGGGGTGATTGATAGGTGATTGACAGGTGATCAGTGGGTTATTACAGGGAATAACAGATGTAAATATTGCACTGGCGAATTGATAAGGGGGGGTCTGAGGGCAATCTGAGCGTGTGGGCGGGTGATTGGGTGCCCGCAAGGGGTAGATTAGGGTCTAATCTGATGGGTAACAGTGACAGGTGGTGATAGGGGGTGATTGATGGGTGATTGATGGGTAATTAGTGGGTGTTTAGAGGAGAGAAGAGATGTAAACACTGCACTTGGGAGGTGATCTGATGTCGGATCTGCGGGCGATCTATTGGTGTGGGTGGGTGATCAGATTGCCCGCAAGGGGCAGGTTAGGGGCTGATTGATGGGTAGCAGTGACAGGGGGTGATTGACGGGTGATTGACGGGTGATTAACAGGTGATTGACAGGTGATCAGGGGGGATAGATGCATAAAGTACACGGGGGGGGGGTCTGGGGGGGGTCTGGGGAGAATCTGAGGGGTGGGGGGGTGATCAGGCGGGGGCAGTGGGCAGGGGGGGGGATAAAAAAAAATAGCGTTGACAGATAGTGACAGGGAGTGATTGATGGGTGATTAGGGGGGTGACTGGGTGCAAACAGTGGTCTGGGGGGTGGGCAGGGGGGGGTCTGAGGGGTGCTGTGGGCGATCAGGGGGCAGGGGGGGGAAATCAGTGTGCTTGGGTGCAGACTAGGGTGGCTGCAGCCTGCCCTGGTCGTCCCTCGGACACTGGGACCACCAGGGCAGGAGGCAGCCAGTATAATAGGCTTTGTATACATTACAAAGCCTATTATACATATGTGCAGCGGCGATCCGGGTGCTAGTAACCCGCCGGCGCTTCCGAATGGCCAGCGGGTTACTACAAGCGGTGGGCGGAGCGAGTCCCCGGCGGCTGATCGCGTCACGAATGACGCGATCGCCGCATAGCCACTCCCGCAGCCGCCCCCGCCGATGGGCGTATTGCGGTCGTTTGGGCCCGGACTTTGCCGCCGCGAGAGTTGGGCCGAACCTCCGATTTTAGGTTCGCGAACCCTGTTCGCGAACTTTCGCAAAAGGTTCGGTTCGCGAAAAAGTTCGCGAATCGCAATAGACTTCAATGGGGAGGCGAACTTTCAAAGTTTTAAAACATTCTATCAGCTGGAAAAATGATAGAAAACATGTTTCAAAAGCTCTAATACCTGGAGCAACACCTAATTGAGTGAAATACACATCACTGCTGGAGGACCCACCCTCCCTCCCTCCTCCAAGCAAGGTCCTTTATACCATTTGCCTACCTACACTAATTAGTTATGGGACAGCTGCTACACACTCTGCTAGGGAGATTTATCCTCCCTCCTCCCTCCTCCCTTCCTCCTCCTCCCTCTCCCTCCTCCCTTCTCCCTCCTCCCTCCTCCCTCCTCCCTCCTCCCTCCTCCCTCCTCCTTCTCCCTCCTCCCTTCTCCTCCTCCCTCCCTCCCTCCTCCCTCCTCCCTTCTCCCTCCTCCCTCCTCCTTCCTCCCTCCTCCCTCCTTCCTCCTCCCTCCTCCCTCCTCCCTTCTCCCTCCTCCCTTCTCCCCCCTCCCTCCTCCCTTCTCCCTCCTCCCTCCTCCCTCCTCCCTTCTCCCTCCTCCCTCCTCCTCCTCCCTCCTCCCTCCCTCCTCCTCCCTTCTCCCTCTGTCACGTACCTGAAGGTAAGGAGACCGATGTGCTGAGGACAGCAACCCCTGCGGCTTATCAACCCCAAGCCCTGAACTGGAAACAGGTGCCTTGGGTTAACACGGGGCAGGAGTGCTCGCAGATCCAGTCGTTGGAGTGAGCAGGAACTGGAGACTCCCGCAGGACGGGTCTGGTACTGCAATGACCCGTACACCAGAGATGATGTTGCCACGCAGGTTCTGTAACAGACTGGTAGAACCGCAGATCCTTGAGCAATCCGGGGTCGGTAGCAGAGCAGGTAGTCAGACGGGCAGGGTTCGGCAACAGAGCGGGTTATCAGACAAGCAAGGTTCGGCAGCAGAGCGGGTAGTCGTACAGAGCAGGGTTCGGCACCAGAGCGGGTTATCAGACAAGCAAGGTTCGGCAGCAGAGCGGGTAGTCGTACAGAGCAGGGTTCGGCAACAGAGCGGGTTATCAGACAGGCAAGGTTCAGCATGGAGTAGGTCAGGGATCAGGCAGACAAAGTGTCACGTCACGGGAGCAAACTTGCTGCAATACCACAGCACAGAGGTCTGGGCTCTCCAGGCTTAAATAGGCCGTTTGGCGCGCACCGCGCGACGCGCACACAACGTAGTGCGTCACGCGCACACGGAGCAGCGCGTCACGCGCGCATGCGCAACCACGGACACGCACATGCGCGATACACACGCGCACGCCCGTGCACACGCACGCACGCACAACAAGAAGAAGATGCATAAAACAGCCGTCTTTGCGCGCGCGCGTGCACAGCAATCATGCCCACACCTTGCGGTGCCAACACTTTCGCCGCACAACGCCACGCGCGCTGGAGAGCCCCGACAGAACACCCTGCCGGGAGGCCCGCCGAGGCCCCCCAGAACGACTGCCAGCATCCGCATGTGCCAGCCGCCTCACCTGGACAGGTAACTGACCGTGACAATGCCCCCCCCTTACGGGCAGCCTCCGGATGCCTCCTGGTCTTGGTTTATCTGGACACCTCTGATGGAACCGTCTCACCAAAGCAGGTGCATGAACAAAAGAGGCTGGTTCCCAGGTGTTGTCCTCTGCTCCATAGTTCTTCCATTTAATGAGATATTGTACCCGACTACCCCTACATCTGGAATCCAGAATATCTTCCACTTCATATTCCTCTTCTCCATTCACTATGTCTGGTGAAGGTGGTCCTGAATTCTGTCCAGGAAAGAGGTCCGGATGTACTGGCTTTAACAGAGAAACGTGAAAGACAGGATGAATTCTGAGGTTGCTAGGTAATTCAAGTTCATAAGCTGATTGTCCAATCCTTCTTCTAATTTTAAAAGGCCCAATAAATTTAGGACCTAGCTTCTTCGATGGGCATGTAAGTCTCAAGTTCTTGGTTGATAGGTATACCTGGTCCCCCACTTCCAAGTTCACATCTCCCCTCCTGTGACAATCAGCCTTCTTTTTAAAGTCCTCCTGAGCCTGAGTCATTGATCGCTGAAGGAGTTGATTATTCTGAACCAACCACTTGGCCAATTCTTCTGCTGCAGGAACTGGAGATTCTTTCACTATACCAGGTAAAAATGAAGGATTAAACCCATAGTTGGCAAAGAATGGAGATTGCTTAGTGGACGTATGGACTGAATTGTTGTAGGCAAATTCCGCGGATGGCAATAATTGAGCCCAATTATCCTGTGACCCTGAAATGAAGCATCTGAGATATTGTTCCAGTGTTTGATTCGTGCGTTCAGTTTGTCCGTTGGATTGTGGATGATATGCTGATGAAAAATGTAACCGGATATTGAGTATTTGACAGAGTGCTTTCCAAAACTGTGAAGTGAACTGAGTTCCCCTGTCTGATACAATGTCATTAGGAACCCCATGCAACCTTACAATCTCCTTGATGAAGGTCATAGCAGTAATTCTTGCAGAAGGTAAGTTCATCATGGGAATAAAATGCGCCATCTTCGTCAATCGATCTACCACTACAAAGATCGTGTTAGCCCCATCTGCATTTGGTAATTCTACAATAAAGTCCATTGATATTGAATACCATGGTCTAGGAGGAACAGGTAGTGGATTCAACAATCCCCATGGTTTGAGATTCAACCCCTTGCTCCGGCTGCATACTTGGCATGACTTGACATAGTTTTCGCAATCTTTCTGCAACGCAGGCCACCAAAAAAAACGTTGGACTAATTCCTGGGTCTTTGCTACTCCAAAGTGACCGGTCAGCTGATGGTCATGGCACAGTTTGAATACTTCCAACCGATGTTTTTCTGGAACAAAAACCCTATCTTTGAAAAGCCACAACCCGTCTTTGGCTACCAACTGTGTCTTCATCTTGTCCGGTGGGTCTGCCGAATCCTGACGGAGCCGTTCTATTAGCTCCGGTTGTATTAATAAAAAATTCTGATTGGAAAGGATAGTATCCATTACTGTTGGCATCTCTTCTTCAGGGAACATGCGCGACAATGCGTCCGGTTTGATATTCTTTGAACCAGGGCGGTATGTGATATGGAAAGAAAATCTTGAAAAGAAAAGAGCCCATCTGGCTTGTCTTGGGTTAAGTCTCTTTGCTTTCTTCAGATACTCTAAGTTTCTATGATCCGTGTAGATTAGGATATCCTGAGAAGCCCCTTCCAGTAAGTATCGCCATTCTTCCAAAGCATATTTAATAGCTAACAATTCCCTGTCTCCCACGTCATAATTCCTTTCCGCATCCGACAATTTCCGGGAAAAGAAGGCTATGGGGTAGAGAATTGCTTTTTCACCCGATCTCTGTGATAACACTGCACCCACTGCTGAGTCTGAAGCGTCCACCTCCAGGATATATGGCATGGCCGGGTCAGGGTGCTTGAGAATGGATGCAGAAGTGAACAGTTTCTTTAGCTTCTCAAAGGCGCATTGAGCTTCCTCTGTCCATTTAAACGGAAT
This sequence comes from Hyperolius riggenbachi, assembly GCF_040937935.1. Lineage (NCBI taxonomy): Eukaryota > Metazoa > Chordata > Amphibia > Anura > Hyperoliidae > Hyperolius > Hyperolius riggenbachi. Next base: position 56,650,629 of record NC_090647.1, read on the forward strand.
ATGTTGTCGGGTCAGCCTCGTGATGGGTAAAATAATGGCGGAAAAGTTCCTAATAAATTTCCTATAGAAATTTGCAAATCCTACAAATCTTTGTACTGCTTTTCTGTTGATTGGTGCTGGCCATTCAAGGATAGCTTGAACTTTCTGGGGATCCATTGTAAAGCCTTCTGCCGAGATAATAAGCCCCAGGAACTGAATTGTATGTTGCTCAAATTCACACTTTTCAGCTTTAGCATAGAGGTTGTGACGTCTTAATCGCTCCAAAACCTGACAAACTTGTTTCCTGTGTTCCTCCAAGGATGTTGAAAAAATCAGGATGTCATCCAGATATACTACTAGAAAATGATCAATAAACTCCCTGAGAACATCATTAATGAAATGCTGAAAGGTGGCTGGTGCATTGCAAAGTCCAAATGGCATAACTAGGTACTCAAAATGACCGTATCGTGACCTAAAGGCAGTCTTCCACTCGTCCCCTTCTCTTATCCTCACTAGGTTATAGGCACCTCTCAGATCCAATTTTGTAAAGATCTTGGCATCTCTTAATTTCTGGAATAGTTCCGGCATAAGTGGTAAGGGGTACCTGTTTTTGATTGTAACCTTGTTCAATTCCCTGTAGTCAACACAAGGCCTGAGGGTTCCATCTTTCTTTTGGACAAAGAAAATTCCTGCGCCAGCAGAGGACTTGGAAGGTCGGATGAATCCCTTCCTCACGTTCTCTTCAATGTATTCACGTAATACTTCTTGCTCAGGTTCTGACAGGGGAAACATTCGACTAAAAGGGATTGCTGATCCAGGCAGTAAATCAATGGGACAATCATATGGCCGGTGAGGAGGCAATGCATCCGCTTTCTTTTTGTCAAAGACATCAAGAAAAGTATGATACTGTTCCGGTATTGCTTCCTGCAAAGAAGATGTGCAAAGAAGAGTACCCACTGCTCTTGGTTGTTCCAGTATACAACTCTTGTCGCAATAGGTGGACGGAAAGGACACAGTGCCGGATGACCAATCAATAGCAGGATTGTGGGCTTGAAGCCAGGGTAATCCTAGTATGACTGGATGGAGCGGTGAAGTAAGGAGGTCCAGCTTCAGTTGTTCCTGGTGTAATCCTTGGATGGTGGTAGCAAGAGGTAATGTCTCATAGACAACCGGACCAGAGCTCACTTCACTACCGTCGGCTAGATGAATTAGAAGGGGATTCTGTTTAAACTGCACAGGTATCCGGTGATTAGTGGCAAACGTGATGTCCATAAAGCAGCTGCATGCACCTGAATCAATAATGGCTGATACTTCAAGGTTTCCTGCGGGTAACTGAAATGAGATAGGAACAGAGAAATGATTAGTGGATGGCCGAATAATCTGAAGCTTATATGTATGTGGATTCTGCATGATTTGTTTCTTCTCACCAGGGGTGCGGATCGGGCAGGCATCTAGGAAGTGACCGGCTGAGCCACAATAGAAACAGAGGTTCTCCTGACGCCGTCTTTGTCTTTCTTCGGGGGAGAGACGAGAACGAATAACCCCAATCTGCATCGGCTCTGGCTGATCTTGGTCTGCCACAGGAGCGGGAGCACCAACAGAGGAGGCAGGTATCCAATTGGGGCGTGGGCTGCGTTCACTGAATCTCTCCAGCTGTCGTTCCCGGAACCGTCTGTCAATCTGGATTGCAGCAGTAATGAGCGTTTCCAAAGTAGTCGGAGCATCAGCACGTGATAACTCATCTTTAATGTAGGCTGACAGACCCTTCCGATATTGATACCTCAGGGCTGAATCATTCCAGTCGGTGTCGGCCGCCCACCGACGGAACTCCGCAGTGTACTCTTCCACCGACCGGCGGCTTTGACGAAGATATCCCAAGGCGGTTTCAGCAGTAGCACTACGCTGTGGATCGTCATATAGTACTGCCATAGCTGCAAACAGGGTCTCCGATGTGGCTAGAGATACATGTTCTTGATCCATAAGGTTGTGGGCCCAGGCTTGAGGTTCCCCTTGTAATAGGGAGATGATTAATCCCACTTTTACCTCTTCGCAGTAATAAGTGCGAGGTTGCAGATTAAAGTAAAGCTGACATGAGTGACGGAAAGCTCGGAACTTGGTTCGGTCTCCAGAGAACCGATCTGGCATAACTACACGTGGTTCAGGAGGAGGTGGAAGAGGAGCTGCAGCAGGAGGTGCGAGAACTGGACTAGCGGCTGGAGGAGGAACGTTTACTGGAGCTTGGTTCCCAGTTGCAGACATTTCTCCCACTCTTCCTTCCAAGCGTAAATGGCTAGCCTGTAGTTCCTTCATGGCCTCAGTCAGGGCCGACATCTGTTCATACAAGGTGGTCAAAACCTTCGCTGCCTCAGCGGTCTCCATGTGATGGCTGTGGTATTCTGTCACGTACCTGAAGGTAAGGAGACCGATGTGCTGAGGACAGCAACCCCTGCGGCTTATCAACCCCAAGCCCTGAACTGGAAACAGGTGCCTTGGGTTAACACGGGGCAGGAGTGCTCGCAGATCCAGTCGTTGGAGTGAGCAGGAACTGGAGACTCCCGCAGGACGGGTCTGGTACTGCAATGACCCGTACACCAGAGATGATGTTGCCACGCAGGTTCTGTAACAGACTGGTAGAACCGCAGATCCTTGAGCAATCCGGGGTCGGTAGCAGAGCAGGTAGTCAGACGGGCAGGGTTCGGCAACAGAGCGGGTTATCAGACAAGCAAGGTTCGGCAGCAGAGCGGGTAGTCGTACAGAGCAGGGTTCGGCAACAGAGCGGGTTATCAGACAAGCAAGGTTCGGCAGCAGAGCGGGTAGTCGTACAGAGCAGGGTTCGGCAACAGAGCGGGTTATCAGACAGGCAAGGTTCAGCATGGAGTAGGTCAGGGATCAGGCAGACAAAGTGTCACGTCACGGGAGCAAACTTGCTGCAATACCACAGCACAGAGGTCTGGGCTCTCCAGGCTTAAATAGGCCGTTTGGCGCGCACCGCGCGACGCGCACACAACGTAGTGCGTCACGCGCACACGGAGCAGCGCGTCACGCGCGCATGCGCAAACACGGACACGCACATGCGCGATACACACGCGCACGCCCGTGCACACGCACGCACGCACAACAAGAAGAAGATGCATAAAACAGCCGTCTTTGCGCGCGCGCGTGCACAGCAATCATGCCCACACCTTGCGGTGCCAACACTTTCGCCGCACAACGCCACGCGCGCTGGAGAGCCCCGACAGAACACCCTGCCGGGAGGCCCGCCGAGACCCCCCAGAACGACTGCCAGCATCCGCATGTGCCAGCCGCCTCACCTGGACAGGTAACTGACCGTGACACCCTCCTCCCTTCTCCCTCCTCCCTCCTCCTCCCTCCTCCCTCCTCCCTTCTCCCTCCTCCCTCCTCCCTCCTCCCTCCTCCCTCCCCCTCCTCCCTCCCTCCCCCCTCCCTCCCTCCTCCCTTCTCCCTTCTCCCTCCTCCCTCCTCCCTTCTCCCTCCTCCCTCCTCCCTCCTCCCTTCTCCCTTCTCCCTCCTCCCTCCTCCCTCCTCCCTCCTCCCTCCTCCCTCCTCCCTTCTCCCTCCTCCCTCCTCCCTTCTCCCTTCTCCCTCCTCCCTTCTCCCTCCTCCCTCCTCCCTTCTCCCTCCTCCCTCCTCCCTCCTCCCTTCTCCCTCCTCCCTTCTCCCTCCTCCCTCCTCCCTCCTCCCTTCTCCCTCCTCCCTCCTCCCTTCTCCTCCTCCCTCCTCCCTCCTCCCTTCTCCCTCCTCCCTCCTCCCTTCTCCCTCCTCCCTCCTCCCTTCTCCCTCCTCCCTCCCTCCCCTTCTCCCTCCTCCCTCTTCTGGTGTGATTC